>NC_056751.1:418209864-418337364 GCF_019279795.1 Protopterus annectens
AAGCATTAACTGAAAAAAAAGAACCACAACTTCCAGCAAGATAGTATTCAGTGCAACATAATTTTATCAATTTAAATACGGTATTATTTGAAAAAAGTGCAGATAAAGATTTACTTAAATTCACTTATACATCCAAATGATTGCAGGTAGGTCTTAGTCAGCCAAAGCTCAGACTTTAAGCAGAAAATAATCCAAAATGTGCCACTTATATAAGGCAGAAACCGAATATCAATGAAGTGAAACTACCCGCAGGTATCACTGACTATGCAGGAATTCTAACAAGCACCAAAATCTAACAAGCATTGACTGAAAAAAACAGAGCCACAACTTCCAGCTAGATAGTATTCAATGCAACACAAATAAATCAATTTAAATGTTGTATTATTTAAAAAAAGTGCAGATAAAGATGCACTTAAATTCATTTTACATCCAGTTGATTGCAGATAAGTCTTAGCTGGCCAAAGCTCAGAGTTTAAGCAGAAAATAATCCAAAATGTACCCCTTATATAACAAAAAAACTGAATATCAATGAAGTGAAACTACACCCACTTATAACTGGCTATGCAGGGATTCTAACAAGCACTAAATTCTAACAAGCATTAACTGAAAAAAACGACCCACACTTTCCAGCTAGATAGTATTCAATGCAACACAAATAAATCAATTTATATGCTGTATTATTTGAAAAAAGGTCAGATAAAGATTTTATTAAATTCACTCATATGTCCAGTTGATTGCAGGTAGGTCTTAGCCGGCCAAAGATCAGAGTTTAAGCAGAAAATATTCCAAAATGTACCACTTACATAAGGCAGAAACCGAATATCAATGAAGTGAAACTACCCCCACTTATCAATGGCTATGCAAGAATTCTAAGAAGCATTAACTGAAAAAGCAGAGCCACAACTTCCAGCTATATAGTATTCAATGCAAAACAAATAAATCAATTTAAATGCAGTATTATTTGAAAAAAGTGCAGATAAAGATTTACTTAAATTCCCTTATATGTCCAATTGATTGCAGGTAGGTCTTACCTGGCAAAACTCAGCGTTTAAGTAGAAAATAATCCAAAATGTACCACTTATATAAGACAGAAACTGAATATCAATGAAGTGAAACTATCCCCACTTATCACTGGTTATGCAGGAATTCTAACAAGTACTAAATTCTAACAAGCATTAACAAAAAAACAGAGCTACAACTTTCAGCTAGATAGTATTCAATGCAACACAAATAAATACATTTACATACGGTATTATTTGAAAAAAGTGCAAACAAAGATTTACTTAAATTCACTTATACGTCCAGTTGATTGCAGGTAGGTTTAGCCAGCCAAATCACAGAGTTTAAGCAGAAAATAATCCAAAATGTATAACTTATATGAGGCAGAATCCATCAATGAAGTGAAACTACCCCCACTTATCACTGGCAATGCAGGAATTCTAACAAGCACTAAATTCTAACAAGCATTAACTGAAAAAACAGAGCCACAACTTCCAGCTAGATAGTATTGAATGCAACACAAATAAATCAATTTAAATGCTGTATAATTTGAAGGAAGTGCAGATAAAGATTTACTTAAATACACTTATACATCCAGTTGATTGCAGGTAGGTCTTAGCCTGCCAAAGCTCAGAGTTTAAGCAGAAAATAATCCAAAATGTACCACTTACATAAGGCAGAAACTGAATGTCAATGAATTGAACCTATCCCCACTTATCACTGGCTATGCAGGAATTCTAACAAGTATTAACTGAAAAAGCAGAGCCACAACTTCCATCTAGATAGTATTAAATGCAACACAAATAAATCAATTTAAATGCAGTATTATTTTTTAAAAAGTGCAGATAAAGATTTACTTAAATTCACTTAAGAGACCAGTTGATTGCAGATAGGTCTTAGCCTGCAAAAGCACAGAGTTTAAGCAGAAAATATTCCAAAATGTACCACTTACATAAGTCAGAAACTGAATATCAGTGAAGTAAAACTGCCCCCACTTATCACTGGCTATGCAGGAATTCTAACAAGTATTAACTGAAAAAGCAGAGCCACAACTTACAGCTATATAGTATTCAATGCAACACAAAAAAATCAATTTAAATGCAGTATTATTTGAAAAAAGTGCAGATAAAGATTTACTTAAATTCACTTATATGTCCAGTTGATTGCAGGTAGGTCATAGCTGGCCAAAGCTCAGCGTTTAAGTAGAAAATAATCCAAAATGTACCACTTATATAAGGCAAAAAGAGAATATCAATGAAGTGAAACTTCCTCTACTTATCACTGGCTATGCAGGAATTCTAACTAGCACTAAGCATTAACTGAACAAACAGAGCCACAACATCCAGCTAGATAGTATTCAATGCAACACAAATAAATCAATTTAAATGCTGTATTATTTGAAAAAAAGTGCAGATAAAGATTTACTTAAATTAATTTATACATCCAGATGATTGCAGGTAGGACTTAGCTGGCCAAAGCTCAGAGTTTAAGCAGAAAATAATCCAAAATGTACCACTTATATAAGACAGAAACCGAATATCAATGAAGTGAAATGACACCCACTTATCACTGGCTATGCAGGAATTTTAACAAGCACTAAATTCTAACAAGCATTAACTGAAAAAACAGAGCCACAACTTCCAGCTATATAGTATTCAATGCAACACAAATAAATCAATTTATATGCTGTATTATTTGTAAAAAGTGCAGATAAAGATTTACTTAAATTCACTTATATGTCCAGTAGATTGCAGGTAGGTCTTAGCCTGTGAAACACAGAGTTTAAGCAGAAAACATTCTAAAATGTATCACTTACATAAGGCAGAAACCAAATATCAATGAAGTGAAACTACCCCCACTTATCATTGGCTATGCAAGAATTCTAACAAGCATTAACTGAGAAAGCATAGCCACAACTTCCAGCTATATAGTATTCAATGCAACACAAATAAATCAATTTAAATGCTGCATTATTTGAAAAAAGTGCAGATAAAGATGCACTTAAATTCATTTATACATCCAGTTGATTGCAGGTAGGTCTTAGCTAGCCAAAGCTCAGAGCTTAAGCAGAAAATAATCCAAAATGTACCCCTTATATAACAGAAAAACTGAATATCAATGAAGTGAAACTACACCCACTTATAACTGGCTATGCAGGAATTCTAACAAGCACTAAATTCTAACAAGCATTAACTGAAAAAACAGACCCACAACTTCCAGCTAGATAGTATTCAATGCAACACAAACAAATCAATTTATATGCTGTATTATTTGAAAAAAGTTCAGATAAAGATTTTATTAAATTCACTCATATGTCCAGTTGATTGCAGGTAGGTCTTAGCCGGCCAAAGCTCAGAGTTAAAACAGAAAATATCCCAAAATGTACCACTTACATAAGGCAGAAACCGAATATCAATGAAGTGAAACTACCCCCACTTATCAATGGCTATGCAAGAATTCTAAGAAGCATTAACTGAAAAAGCAGAGACACAACTTCCAGCTATATAGTATTCAATGCAAAACAAATAAATCAATTTAAATGCAGTATTATTTGAAAAAAGTGCAGATAAAGATTTACTTAAATTCACTTATACATCCAATTGATTGCAGGTAGGTCTTACCTGGCCAAAACTCAGCGTTTAAGTAGAAAATAATCCAAAATGTACCACTTATATAAGACAGAAACTGAATATCAATGAAGTGAAACTACCCCCACTTATCACTGGTTATGCAGGAATTCTAACAAGTACTAAATTCTAACAAGCATTAACAAAAAAACAGAGCTACAACTTTCAGCTAGATAGTATTCAATGCAACACAAATAAATACATTTACATACTGTATTATTTGAAAAAAGTGCAAACAAAGATTTACTTAAATTCACTTATACGTCCAGTTGATTGCAGGTAGGTTTAGTCAGCCAAATCACAGAGTTTAAGCAGAAAATAATCCAAAATGTACCAGTTATATTAGGCAGAAACTGAATATCAGTGAAGTGAAACTACTCCCACTTTTCACTGGCTATGCAGGAATTCTAACAAGCAGTAAATTCAAACAAGCATTAACTAAAAAAACAGAGCCACAACTTCCGGCTAGATAGTATTCAATGCAACACAAATAAATCAATTTAAATGCTGTATTATTTGAAGAAGTGCAGATAAAGATTTACTTAAATTAATTGATACGTCCAGTCGATTGCAGGTTGGTCTTAGCCATCCAAAGCTCAGAGTTTAAGCTGAAAATAATCCAAAATGTACCACTTATATAAGGCAGAAACAGAATATCATTGAAGTGAAACTACCCCCACTTATTACTGGCTATGCAGGAATTCTAACAAACACTAAATTCTAACAAGCATTAACTGAAAACACAGAGCCACAACTTCCAGCTAGATAGTAGTCACTCTGACACTGAAATTGTTCAGAATAAACGCTCCCTAGTAAATTCTTGATGTACTAAAAATGAGATGAGCTCAAACTAAATGCTAAAACATGTAATATCATCACTTTTACACAACCCCTCCCCTCATCATATTGTATAGATAACACACCTCTGCAAAATGAAAATTTAGTCAGGGAAATACGAACTTTAGTTGATTACTCCCTTTCTTTTGGTCATTATGTGACAGCTATTGTCAGAAAATAATTTTATTTAGCACAGCTAATTGTCAAAGGAATATTGTTAAGGTCTCAAGTTAATCATTGCTGTATAGTAAGCAGTCATCAGGCCAGTTATTGGGTACAATGCTACTTTTGGATGTATCTCAGTTAACATACTTAAACAGAAAACCAAAAATACCATATGAATAAAATGTCCTTGTGCTACCAAGAAAGGCTGAAGCTCACTTTTGAGGGAAGATCTCTTTCTCACTTACCATGCCATCAGAAATCCAGTTGTCCTGAATCTCCCATATCTCCATAAGTCCAGTATCTTTACATATACTAGAACCAGGAAGCTAAATCTTCACCAACAGACAAAAAAGCACAGTAGAGGAAAAGGTTTATATAACCCAGTATTTCCAAATCTTCCTTTGCGTGTCAAGTAGTGCAACCCATTAAACATAACCTGGATTACTGGATTGGTAGTCACAAATTTACTCCAGAAATGACCAGTAAGGACCTCCTGGAGAAAGGAGGGTGTGGCATGATGGCGGATACTGGCATGTCATGAGTGGTCGTAAGACTTAGTGGTCTTGGAATCTATGAAATCCTGTCTGTATTAAAAGTTGTTAGCAAAATAGAACTTATTTATGAAGTGCATATCATTTGCCTTTTATTTCTTTTTTATCTTCCATCTTTTTTTATAACAATTGAGATGAACATACTGAAGAAGCTCACTCTTTTTGTTTTCCTACACTTTTCAACAGATAACCAAAGAGACAAAACACTCACACCAAATTGCTGAAAGTTCAAATCACTGAAAACTCATTTCACTGAATCACATTTCACTGAATGTAAGTACTGTTGGGCAAATAAAATGTATATGCCCTTTTCCCCACTGTTGTGCAATCCTGGAGTTAGTATATATAGTTGGGGGGGCACAGCCCCCCACATTGGTGGGGGCATAACCCCCCAACTTTTGGTTTTATATTGTTAGCTTTCAGTGAAATGAGATTCATAAATATAAAAGCTAAGTAAGTGGGGGGGCACAGCCCCCCACACCCACCAATGTGGGGGGCTGTGCCCTCCACCCCCCAACTATATATACTAACTCCAGGATTGCACTACAGTGGGGAAAAGGGCATATACATCTTATTTGCCCAACAGTACTTACATTCAGTGAAATGTGATTCAGTGAAATTAGTTTTCGGTGATTTGAGCTTTCAGCAATTTTTTGAGGGTGAATTGAAATTTAGTGAAATGAGTTTTCAGTGAATCAAAGCAAACCCATTCTTTAGTGCTAGTTGGGGAAGAAATGGTAGAGGGTATTTCATGGGGTGAAACTGAGGGTGATGGGGGGGTGAAACTGGAGCTAAATTTATTGGCCAACAATTTGCTCTATCCCGCAGTTTGGTATAGGAATTTCCATTTAATATTAGTTCAGCACACTGTTTTGTATTCCCTTAAAGGTTGCGTACATGATTGAAAAATGTCTTATGGTTATCCTTAGCCTAGGAGGCTATTTTTGCCTCAAAGTTGATTTTGGTGTACTTGATTAGTCCCCTGACTTGCTTGCTGAGACTGATGAGGGAAATTTTTTGTGTTTTAGACATAGCCCTTCCTATTTTAGGACATGATATTCTTTCTTTTGTGGTACAACCTATTTATACTGGAGATCCACCAAGGGGGATTGTTCTGGGCAACCTTTAAAAGAGACTGGAGGGTGAGACCACAGCTGTGTGCATGCTGTTTAACTGGGGCTGAGGTGAGTGGCTGGAGCGGACTGCCTTCCAGCTGCAAGCATGAGTGTGAAACACATGAGGTGATATTGCATGCTCCACCCTCATCCCCCGTTAGGGATATTATATCTGTTCAAATTCCATTCTCCTGCAAAATTAAAACATAATTAAAAAAACTGCCTCAGCAGCAGTATAATGCCCTCCTCCCCAACTATCACTTTCTAAGAATGCATGCAGGGGTCATCTGAGTAAGGAGACAAAGATGGATGAATAGTGGTCAGGGCAGGAGCCAAATAAATTGAAAACAATACTGAAGGTGTTGTCCATTTCTAAACATTATTTAAAGTGAAATATTCACTGGTGTATAGTAATAAACAGATAAAATACACAAAAAAACTGCTGGATAAAAATTCAAATATGTATTTCTTTACCTAGCAGTTTTTTTGTGCATTTTTGAATTGCCCTTTATTACTGTAGTCTGTATGGGGGTCTATAAATCCTCTTCTTCTTTCAGTCCTGTGTGAGATCATATGGACTGTATCTGTATGAGAGATGTGAGAGGCTTCATAAGACAATATTTTTTATTCTAATTTCCCCACAACTAACTTTCATTCCTGTGGATGTTACAGAATTAAGCATCATCAAACATAGTTTTGAGGCATAATCATACATTCAACTTAAGTGTTACAATAGAGATAGGATCACAACATATATAAATGTGCCTCATAACCACTTCTCAGGTAATAGCACCTGAGAACATGGTGTACGACTCCAATGCCCTGCTTTATATAGTCTTGATTCCTCCCATTCCCTGTCTAAACTATGTAACTGTTATAGTGGGAATAGTGTAATGCAGTGCATTGACAATTACCTAGTATCTATGTTCATACAGTCCTATTCAAAACAACACTATCTTAATCAGGTTTTAAATAATTCAGAAGTATAATGTGTCGTGATTGTGCTTCTGAGTGCAAGTCATGATACTGTTTTACAAATACCTCCTATACTATAGTTGAAAACAAAATGGTAGAGCTGCATACCACTCTTCAGGGTCACCTGTTAGTCCAGGGTTTGATTCTGTTAATTTCCACAAGCAAACTATTTGACCTGAAGCAAATCACCTTTTAAGAAACAATTGTATTATTCTTAAAATCCAGATTAATATCCTGTTTCCCTGAATCTTGATCACATAGCCTAAGGTTGTGCAATGTTTGAGGTTGGTATATGAAGTAACAAAAGGTCTCAGGGCTTGCATTCACCACGTAACCCAGGGCTTCTGATTATTACTTGTTTGTCTGCACTATAGATCTTAGGTCAGTCCCAAATAATCATACCATATCCCATTTAGCCATCTAATGCTCTTGGTATCTGCTTAACAAAATAATAAAATGCAAAAAATTAAGGAGTAGCAAATAATTCAGTGGTTATTTCTGGCATGAAATAATTTGTTCTAGAGAAAGTCTTCATTCTCTGTCTGTACCTGTAAGTTTTTGTACAAAGCTCCTTCCAGCCTATGCGTAAATAGTTTATTAGCTTTTGTATAAATAAGGTATGTAGTACTGGCTATGGGAAAACTGTAACAATGAAGTATGAATTGGGTGGTGCATGTAGCCCTAAGGAAGGCTATGTTACTTAAATTGTCAGATGCATGGACTCATCTACTAGTTCTGTTAAAGGTGTCACTTCTGGGTTCCCTGTCCCCTGTCCCTCCAACTCTTATTTCCAGACACCAGCCCTGCTACAGCTGTACACGTTCATCTGCAGTGAACTCAGTTTGTCTGAGTAGATTCTAGCGTTCTGTATAACTGTTCAACAGCAGAACTCAAGCAGTTGCTATAATTCCTTGTATATGTGCCCTTCTTTCTGCTAAAGGGACAGCAAACCTGATCTGACCAACATAATTAAGAACATGAAACAACACAAACTGATTATACAACATCAGAGCATCAGATATTATTATACCGTAGAATGAACGTCATATTCCCCCTTTCGCTATTTGCCAGTCTTGCAAGCCCTTTGCAGTCATTATAACTCATATACTGCCTTCTCAGCTTCTCCTTTCCTAAACAAAGAACATTTCAAATGTTTGGCGTCCTTCTCTACAACTGTACCCTTACATCTCTTTCACCATTTTGGTCACCATTTTCTGAACACTCACATTTGCTTTCATAACGTTGGCAGAAGTATGAAAGGAAAACCATGACAGGAGAAAAATTAAATGTTCAATAATTATTTAATAACTGTATTAATTTTCCTGAGACAAATGGAGTGTTATACAAGTTTAAGAAGGACACACTTCTGAAATGGATGAACATTTATCAGTAAATAAAGACAGCCATGTCAGAAGATTTCTGTGATAAACTGATGTTCTTAACAAAAAGCTGCTGACAACAATGCTATGCATAAGCCGGGCTAATCTTTCAATGGTTATGAACTAGTTACAATACTAAAAGTTTGTTTTAAATACAGATTTACTGTTATTACACCTAAATTAACTAATGTTCTTATTAAAGCTGCAAGTTATTCATGTGCACATCTATCATTAAGTCATCAGACTAAGTTTTAAAACAGATTTCTTATGATTCACTTTGTGGGGCGCTAGTTTTTGTATACTTGAAATAGAAAATAAAGCAATCTTCTTTCTGGCACACTGCAATGAATTGAGGACACTGCTATCATTTGTAATGCTTATTGGTTGAGAGGTATTGGATGAACTTTGAAATGCAAAATTCTGGATATCCTGAGATGTGGAATAACTGTGAATCAGTGTTTATAGTACTTTCCCTCAGTTTATTCATGCTGTCTTCTGGTACATGTCCTTAGATGTATAGGATGAGGCAAATATTACCCAAAAGGATACTATTCAATGAAGATACAAAATATGACTTAATCCACTTATGGTGGGCATTGCATGAATTGAAAAATCCATTTCATGTGCTTTATCAAATTAATATTTAGTAACAGTGTTACTAATTAAGCAGAATAACTCCCTCACTCTAAGACACCCCTAGTTAAACTGCACTGTATGACCATTCCTTCTCCATTCTTGCACCCAAACTCTGAAAATTCCTCCCTCTTTCACCTTAAATAAGTGTCCTCTTTCCTTACCTTTAGAGCTCATCTCAATAGACACCTTCATCAACAATCTGACTGCAAGTGCTTTTCCACTGGACGCATAACCTAACTCCTTGCTCACCTGCATCACTTCTATTTTGATCCTCTGTTCTCAGCTGGGGCTTCCCTCTCATATTTACTACTAAAACTAATTCACATTTGATTTTCTACTCTACTAATATTATTTACATATTGTATCTATTGTCTATGGGATTATCTACCTTCTGTGATTACTTTGTGTTTGTGAATTTACTCTATTTTCTTTTTTTGTGAATCTCTTCATTTGGGCGGTGCCTGCAAATGATATATAGTGATCAGTGTACTGTAAACAATCTCAAATAAATAAATAAATAAGAAGGCTCATTGCCACTGAGCAGTAAAGCTTTCTCTCATAATGAAGGCTCTATCAGAGGTTTTGTATGCAAAACTTTTAATGCAATCCTTTAATGATAGCTGGTGTACTCCTGAGATCTAAGCATCCATTTCAATGTGTGCCCCCTCCACTTTAGTGTTTTGTCTTACTGAGTTTTTTACCCCCTCTCAAGGTATGTCCAATTCACAAGGCTCCTTTATACCATGGTTAACAAAACAGAAATGCTATATGATGCACAGCGTAGAGACACAGTGGTTAAGTATTCAGTCTTACAGAGCCACTGTATCAGTGTTCCCTGCCAGTGTAGATGTAATTTTTTCTTTTTTTTTAAATATAATTGTACTTTGATTGTCTTCTACCCTTCCCCAAAAAATTCACAGAAAGAGACACACACACACATCATAGTGACTGCAATTGAATAGAAATCAAGGACATTATCTGCTGTATATGCCTTATACACAAAAAATGGGGTGGTGTTTCCCAAGGGTGGGTTACTGAATGAAGTACAGCACTCCCTACTTTGTAAGGATGCAGGTCTCTTAGGCAACTTACTGGAACAGCCTGCCTTGAGCTTCGTTTTAAGAGTGGTAGGAATGCAGTGAGTAAATGAGTGACTTAGTTTCAATATTCTTGTGGAATACACTAGAACAGTTTCAACCAAGATACCTGGGTGAAGTGTAGCTGCAGAAATCGTAAGGGACATTCTGTCATCAGAAAGGAAGCCTTTTGATTGCTTAATCCAGGAGAGGCTGGCAAAGGAGTATTCTTACCTAACAATGAAGCCTGGTGTTACCATTGAACTAGAGAGATTGGAAGGAACTGCTTCTACACTGTGTTTGGATATTGCATTCTGCAAGCTAGGAAGACCATTGGGACTTTAAATCTGTGCAACTTGTTGACTTACTGTGAGCACTATTTTGCGTTTTCTTTTAAAACTGCATTGTGGCATAAACTGAGGTCCTAAAACAAGAATAAAACTGACTCTAAACTGTGAGTTCTATTTTGGTATTCACTCTCCCCAAGTCTTAAGGTGGACAATATCTACAGTTTTGTTCATTTTGTAAAATAAATGTAAAACTAACTGTAAAAAATGGCTCCTGAGACTGTTTTCATTGTTAAGGTCATTCTAATTTTTTCACATTGGTAACTCAGAAGACAGAAAATACATTATACTCATCATTAGATCACTGTTGCAGTAGCTTTTAACTATATCAGACAAATCCTGCCAAGGATATCGGACATCCAGACAGTCTACAAAAGTTTTGGGCACCTTACTTACATACAGTACATCTGCCCTAATCACATGTGCATGCTGGTATAAAAAACAAATATGGCTGTGCCAAAATTTACAGTTTTCTTTCTATTGGTACACTTAGCCAGATACCAAGTCAAACTGCACTTGAAAGGGAATTTACATATTCAATCACCCAAAAAGGTGGCTGTATTCCAGGACCATAATTTTGTGTTGGAGAAGTTAACTCTACTTTGCTTTGAACCTGCAGCCAGCTCTTCCCTGATTTTTTTTTTCTGTAACTTCTGTTAGATGAGTTTCTGAGTAAAAAGGCTCTCATGTCTTCTTAACCCTTTTTAATCTTCCATAAAGACAAGGTGAGTCTTAGAACCAAACCTACATTTACGCCCAAAGTAGTTTCAGAATTTACCTTGAACTAAACTATTCATCTCCCTGTGATTTTCCTGAACCCAAAACAGAGGGGAAAGAATATTTATACCCTGGATATTCATATAAAAGTTAGATGTTATCTGGACAGGACTGAAGATTTCAGAATGTCAGACCAACCTTTTAATCCCTTTGATGGCAAGAATAAAGGACAACCCATTTCCAAGTAACTATTCCCAGGTGGCTGTGTCAGGCTATTCAGTTCTGTAACTCTCGTCATGGAAAACGTACCCTCAGAATGTCAAGGCTCGCTCTATCAAAGATATAGATATTTATGGGACCTGTTGGAAAGGGGTGGATTCTAGAGCTATTTTAGAGGCAGCTACTTGATCTTCGGTGTACACTTTCATTAAACATTATAAAATTGGCTCTTCTTTCAGAGCCAGAACAGACTATTCTCTAGGTCTTCTGGACTCTGGCCCTGCTACTCTACCCTTGTTTTATAAACTTTGGTAATTGTCCCATATATCTAAAGCTACAGCAGCAGTGATCTAATGATGTACATAATACAGTTAACGCACCATAACAGTAGATGTTCAAATAGATCACTGCTGCAGTAATACTATTCTTCCCCTTTTCCCCTATTTGTTTTCCTGTCTCCCCTGACTTTGGGGTGGTGTCCCTGTCATATTTGTTCCTTCTTCTGACATGACATTTTGATACTTCATGTATTTTTCTAAAGCACTAAGCTTTAGCCTCCCTCTTTAGGGCAATATATGTCTGAATTTTGGGCACCCCGCTTATACTAGCACACTCATGTGATTGGCATGGTTGTACAGTGCATGAAGAAGGTGCCCAAAGCTTTTCTAGACTGGCCAAATGTCTAATATCCTTTGCAGGATATTCGACTACATAGCTGAATGGTACTGTAACTGTGTTCTATTCAAACATCTACCTGTTATGGTAAGTTAACTTACACAACTGCGCTTTTTCCAGACTGTAACCTGTAAAAGAGTCATGGTTGACTGCACTTTGAGTAATTCTCCCTATCTGTGAGGGAATTACTGCTTATGCAGAGGACTGAGGCCTCTGAGCCATGCATATGGACAAGTTACATTACAACCTTATGTCTATGGTACAGTTCTTTTGTGGTATGAAGAAAGGGTGCTGGTAAAGAACTGATCAAAATAACTTGTTCAAAATAAGGAGTTACACCAGTTGAGTATTTGCATGATAAGTTCATAGATTAGCACTAAGCTAACTGCCCTTGCAAGCCTAGCCAATTGTCCCTTGTGAGACTCAAACCCTGTACCTTGTGATTACAAGGCAAATACCTTAACCATTAGGCTACCCTCTCAACTTTAGGGAAATGGGATGTTAATAAAGACTGGCTTCTAAGTAAACGGTAAATCTAGGAAACTGACTTGCATATGTAACATGATATGGTCATCTTATTCACTTTCCGAGTATAACATAAAAATAAAAAATAAAATATAAAATAGTATGGATTACCTCAGACTTTTAAACAGTCACAATCTTCTGTATACAAATCACTAGGTTTCCCAACTTATGAGAAATTACTAGGCACAATGTTATCAGTGCTATTCTTGACTGAAGTCTTCTGAGATTTACTTAGACCATAGTACACTATACAGCTAAGTGTATTTTCAGTTTATATTTGGCTGTTGACATTATTGAATGACTATTTCAGAGTAATATTTTGAGAAAGTTTTCATCACATTCTCACAAAACTGGCATATTTTGCCTCTTATTTAAAGTGTTAAGCTTCTTTTAAAATGATAATGACCTGTTAGAATTGAAAAGAATGTGAAAGAGAAACTTTTGGTTAGTAATACCATATAGCTGTTTAACCATGTTGGTTGCCCAAAATACGACAGATTTGCTAGTAATGAATAACTTTAGTATAGCACAATTCCAGAGGATTCCAGCACTGTCCAAATGATAGATGTTCTGTCTTTCTAACTATCCCATGGGACATTGTGAACAATACAGTAATGATTTTAACTGGATTAAAAGCCATTTGTGCCACAGGAAAATGCTCTGAGCCTCAAGTGTATCCCTTTAGCTTTAGTCTTTCAAAGGACTTGACAGTGAAGATTTGTTGTTCACAAGATCCAAAAGAAAAAGAACTTTACTGGCAATTTAATTTATGCTATTAAAATATTCAAAATGTAAAATGGAGATATCAATGATTAGTATACTAGAGTCAACTCAGTTAATTTCAGATCAGAAGGAAATAAAGAAAAGTACAGTTGTGTACACTTACCATAAATGTAGAAGTCCGAGTGTATTCACTGTTGCAGTTATTACATTCAGGTTATCTGCCTGCAGGTAGCCCTCAGCCAACCTAAATACCAGAGTCTTGGGATTTCTGTGTCAGATGCTGTTGCTTCTTCCATGATGTCAGTTCATCAGGGGTATAAAACATGCAGCTGATATCATTACATCAGTTTTTCTTGCCCCAGATGTCAGGTGCCCCCAAAATAGGAAGCAATTACATAGTATGTAATACCCCCAGCAAAAAACAAATACCAGTGATATAAGATATGCCAGACAAAAAAGATAGGATAGAAGTCAAGAGAAGTCAGGGGGCAGGAGGGAGGTTAACCAAGACTGCAATAGTGAATACACTCATACACCTACATTTATGGTAAGTGTGCACAACTGTACTATGTTCTTCATGTTTCACTGTTGCAGTCATCACACTTGGGTTGATTCCCAAAGCTAAGGAAGGGTGGAGGTAGTTATGAAGCATTAGGGCTGGCAATCAGAACCTGTAAGACTGCCGTGGCAAATCCAGCTCTGGATTTAGGAAATATAGGCAAGTGATAGTGCTTGGTGAAAGTGTGCACAGAGCTCCAGGTTGCAGCTTCCAGGATGTCCCTGGTAAGGACTCCCTGAGAAATGCTGTAGAGGTAGATGTAGCCCTAGTAGAATGAGTTCTGATCCCCTGTGGGGTAGGTTTCCCATGGTGCTTGTAGCAGAAATGGATGCAGTGTGCTATCCATTTAGAAACTGTTTGCTTTGAAATGGCCTTGCCCTCTGCCCCTGCAGCAAAGCTGACTAGCAGCTGATCAGATTTTCTGAGAGGTTTAGTCCTGTCCAGATAGAACCTAAGCTGCCTGTGCACATCCAGGGAATGCAGGATCCTTTCCCCCTTTATTCTGAGGATTAGGAAAAAATGTTGGCAAATGAATGGACTGGTTTATAGCCACACTAAACACCACCTTGGAGTTAAAATATGGGTTAGTCCTGAGGGGAAACCCTGTCTGCATGGAAGATAATGAAGGGTTCCACTGCCATAAGGACCTGCAATTCAGACACTCTTCTTGCTGAAGTGATGGCTAGAAGTAAAGCTGTTTTCCATGAGAGGAATTTTAAATCTGCTGTGGCCACAGGTTCAAAGGGCGGAAGTCTGAGCTTTTCTAATACAAAGTTAAGGTCCCAGGCTGAAGTGGGAGCTCTCCTGGGGGGGGGGGGGTCTTAAATTTTTGGCTCCTCTCAGGAACTGTTTTACCGGAGGATGAGAGAAGAGGGGTGGCTCAGTATTATAATGAGCTGAGATGGCAGAGGCATGAATCTTAATTGAAGAGAAGGATAGGCCTTTGTGAAGCATTTCTGTTAAGTAATCTAGTATATGAGGTAAGTTGGGCACAGTTGTGCCCATTCCCTGAGACTGTATCTTTTCCATTTTTCCGAATAGGATTTTCTAGTACTAGGCCTCCATGCCTCAAGAATGACATCCAGCACCTGCTTACTGAGGGTTGCTGGTACTGAATTCAGGGGATTAGCCAGGCTGCAATGTTCAGGGTCTGTAACTGAGGATGCAGAATCTGTCTCACCTGCTGGGACAGCAGGGAGAGTCAGAGGCAATTGCCATGGTTGTAGCACTGTCATGCTGTGCAAAAGAGGGTACCAGTGCTGGCGTGGCCAGTCTGGCGCAATCAAGATTGTCCTTGTCTTGTCTTGTTTGATTTTTAGTAGAACCTTCGAGAGGAGTGGCAGAGGGGGAAGGCATAGACTGAGAAGCTTTCCCAGGTGAAGGACAGGGCATCCACTTTCCAAGCTTGGCTGTGGGGAGTTCTGGTGCAATATTTGCTCATTTGATAGTTCTGAAGGGAAGCAAAAAGGCCCACCTGTGGTGTCCCCCACCTGTTTCTCAAAAGCTTGAATATTTTGGGTTCCAGTTTCCACTCGTGTGGGTCCATGAGATTTCTGCTTGTCGTCTACCAGTGAATTTAGTTTGCCTGGCAGAAATTGAGCTTGTAAGTGCACGTGATTGCTCAAGGCTGTGCTCCACAGAGCCATGGCTAGTCTGCAGAGTGAGTAGGAATGAGTTCCCCCCACTTGTTTATGTACCACATAACTGTGGTGTTGTCTGTCTTTACCAGTAGTTGTCCTGGAAGAATAAGGCCTTTGAAGGCTGTCAGAGCATTCTGTACAGCTAATATTTCTTTTTGATTGATATGCAGGTGGATTTTGTTTGGGTTCCATTTACCCTGAATGCACTGCCCTGCCATGTGAGCCCCCCATGCATAGTCTGATGCGTCTGTTGTTAGGGTTTGGGCGGCAGGGGGTAGAGTGAAAGGAAGTCCCTTGTTGTGGTTGCAGGTCTCTGCCCACCAAAGGAACTCTGTCCATAGGCAAGAAATGATAGGAATCATTGTTTCCAGGTCCTGAGAATGTTGACACCAGAGACTTTTTAGGTATCATTGAAGTTTCCTCATATGCAGTCTTACATATGGAATTAGTAGAATGCAAGAGGCCATAAACCCTAGGGCTTGCAGTATTTTTCTTGAAGATAGCCGGGTTTTGGTGGCCAGTAGATTGAAACAGTTTGTCAAATAAATTTGTTTCTCTGGAGTGAGGAATGCCATCTGGGAAGTTGTGTTCAAGCTTGCTCCCAGGAATACAATCTGTTGCCTGGGTTCCAGCTGTGATTTCTTTTCATTGATGGTGTACCTCAGTGAAGTTAGAAGTCCCTTTACAAATGCCAGGTGCTGAAGTAGCAATTCCTGACTGTCCGTCTGAATCAGGCAATCGTCCTAGTATGGGTAAATTTGAATTCCTCTCTGCCTGCAATATGCAATGGTTGGAGCTAGGCACTTTGTGAATACCCTGGGCGCAGTAGATAAGCCAAAGGGAAGTGAAGAGAACTGATAGTGCATAGAGCCTGCTCTGAAGCATAGGCATTTCCTGCAAGATTCCCTTATGGGGATGTGCAGATAAGTTTCTTTTAAATCTAGGGTTGCTAGCCAGTAGTCCTTGGCTAGCATAGGAAGCAGCTGTTGGAAAGTTAAAATTTTTAATTTTGGAACCACAAAAAAGGTGTTGAGAATAGACAGATCTAGGACTGGACGCCAAGAGTTTTCTTTTCTGGGGACCAGAAACAGTCCTGAGTAAAAACCTTGTCCCCTTTGTTCTGTTGGGACAGGCTGAACAGCCTTGATACTGAGAAGAGAAAGTACTTGCTTTTGGGCCTCTGCCCACTGGTTTGGGGGGAGGTCTGGCCATCCGCATATGGATGGGAGTGAGTGGAACTGGAATCTCTATCCCTGGGAAACAATGTTTAAGACCCATTTGTCTTGGGTAATGTATTGCCAGTTTTTGGCATGCAGTGCACGTTTCCCTCCTAAAGGTGCAAGTACTTGGGCAAGGCTTGGAGTTGGAAGAGTTAAGGCTAAGTCATTATGCAATGTTACCATGAGATGGAGGCTTACTACTCCCTGTTTTGGATGTGGGAGCACTCCATTGCTTAGATCTGTGCATAACCTTAGACTGAAGTCTTGGTGGTCTGCTGCCCCTGGGCTTGGACTGAGAAGGCCTGGAAGGGACTGGAAAAGACCAGTTTTTGAAGACAAATGCCTACTGAATCTAGGTGGCTGTACTTGTAAGAAATCTTTAACAGTTTGCATAAATTTAGCTTTCTCCTCCATTCTTTTGTGGACTTCTGCTTTAATGGTGCATCCAGCAGTTTTGCTTTGACATGATCTGGCAAGTTCTGTTCCCTAAGCCCAGCATGTCTTCTAAGAACAGACCCAGTGACAGAAGCCCTGCAAGATACTTCTAAAGCATCAAACCCACATTGCAAAGTATGTTTACCAACTTGGTTAGCAGAATGCATTAACTCTTGTAATTCTTTGTGTTCTACACAATCAGGAATCAACAAAATGTTTTGTTTAATTAGCTCCATAATATGCTGCTGATACTTTAACATATGAAACTGGCAATTTAAATCCCTAATGGCAAGTGTAGCAGAGGTGTATACCATTTTACCCCATCTGTCTAATGCCCTGGAATCCCTGTCCGAAGGGGTAGGGATTTTGGCAGTTGTAGCCTTAATGCCTTTAGGTCCCTGGGAAATGGTCTCTGGATCTGCAGTAGGATTCCTAAAAAGGAATTTCTGGGAGTCAGGCACTCTATAGTACCTGTCAGGTTTCCTGGGAGCTGGAGGCAAGGTATCAGGGGTAAGGCTGGATTCCAGGAAGACATCATCTACAATTTCCAGGACAGGAGGGATGGCTAGAGGCCTGTGCTGAGGCAAGCTTAAAAATTCCCAGAGTCTCTTTTTGGACTGGGAGTAGTCCTGGCTCTCCCAGTGGAAATGCTCTCTAAGGGTGTGCAGGGTTTCACCAAAGGAAAAATCTTCTGGAGGGGAAGCAGAGGGAATGGAATCCTCTGCATCAGAATCCTCATAGGTAGATAAGGGTATGTCCTGGAAATCAGAAGGATCAGAGTAATCAGATTCTTGATCAGAA
The DNA here is from genome assembly GCF_019279795.1 of Protopterus annectens. Lineage (NCBI taxonomy): Eukaryota > Metazoa > Chordata > Ceratodontiformes > Protopteridae > Protopterus > Protopterus annectens. The sequence goes on from NC_056751.1 coordinate 418,228,086, forward strand.
GAATCAGAAGGAAAATTAGTTCTGGATCTTTTTGAAGGGGAAGGCTGACTTCCCCTAATTAAAGTAGTGAGATCCTCAGCCATTCTAATAATTTGTTTTTGTTGCATGTGGGCCTTAGAATGCGCTTTGGTCATCAGTTTCCTAGGCATACTGCGAACTTTAGGCCTGAGAAATTCGGTATTTTTGGTTTGAAAGGAAGTCATTGGTTTAATATGAAAATCAGAAGGCCTGAAAACACCCTCAGAAGCCGGTGCCTGCACAGCAGCTCCAGACCCATCCAAGGTAGAAACATCCGCAGTTTCCATAGTCGAAGAAGCATCTTGTGGCATACCGGACTCTGAATGGGTCTCAGCAGAGGCCTGCGAATCTGTAGAAGCGGGTATCAGGGGCTGCAAAAGCACCTCACTGAGTACCAGCGGCTGGTGACTAGCTTAATGTTAGCATCATCAGCAGCCCTGGACTTAAGCGGCCTGTCTCTGTCTTTATCCTTTAATTTTTTCAGAAGATCTGTAGTCGGATGGCTTACCGAAGTCATTTCAAAGTATGGAGATCGAGAGCAAATGAATTTAGCTACAAAAATAGCCCAACGACAAATAGTTTGGGCATTGAACAAGGCACAAAACCGATAGTGAGGGATGATGTGGTCTGGGCCTAAACAGATGACGCAATAAGAATGAAAATCTCTGTGAGGTATTTGCTTTCCACAGGCAAGACAATTATTATTTTTTTCTGACATCGGTTAGAGCAAGAAAAAAGGATCCCCAACGGGGTACTAATCTTTTAGAAGACTTCAGGTCTGAAACTGGAAAAACAACAATTTCAGGAGTTGGATGACCGGCACTTGCGAACTGCTTCTGCTTCGGGCACCGCACGGCAAGAAAGACTGATGCAATGGCATCAGCTGCATGTTTTATACCCCTAATGACCTGACGTCATGGAAGAAGCAACAGCATCTGACGCAGAAATCCCAAGACTCTGGTATTCAGGCCGGCTGAAGGCTACCTGCAGGCAGATAACCCAAATGTGATGACTGCAACAGTGAAACACGAAAAACATCATTACACTCCTGTTGTTGTTCCCTAGACACAACAGATACTTATCTACCATATTAAATTCCGTGCAGGGCTACAATTCCCTCCATATGTTCAGACCATAAACTGAGCATGAAAGAATCAAAGCAGGAGGTGTATCCAACTTCATTAAGGATAAGTAGACTCCAGAGAATATTTCCTCTGGCAGACAACAAATGTTGGAGGTGTGAAGGGGAAGTAAGTGGTTATTGGGAACATATTTTCTGGGAGTGCGGTGAGTTGGTGGACATGCAGGATGCACTGTCGGAGATGCTGGGTGGGCAGATTGGTCTGACGAGGGAGATGATTTTTTCAGAGCTATGATTTAGAATTGGGATCGCCTAGACATGGGAAAGCCTTGCTTTGTCTATTAATGGTGGCTGCCAAAAAAACAATTACTAGAAAATGGAAATTAAAATCTAAACCAACTATACTGGAAGTAGTGAATATAGTAACAGAGATAAAACAACTGGAATTGAGATCTTTAGAAAAGGGTAGGAGCAAACTACATAGGCAAAAATGGGAATTGTGGGGCCAATACATACACGAGACAAATGAGGTTTAAAAGGTGGCAGGACTTAAATGAGCTATGCAATGTTTGAGTGAGAAAGATAGGGTATAGTATAAGTGATGTAAAATGCTTGCAACTAGGAGTGTGTGATTTGTTTTCATTTATATCAATGTATGATTGCCTATGTAGTAAGTGACCGTTTAATAAGGATGTTTCTTGTTGAAAAAAGGCAGGAATTGAATAATGTATGTAATGTTGCTTAGGTTATATGATATATAGCAATATATGTGAAGTATAATGTTTGCTATGTTAATATAGTTTGATTACTTTTATATGAATGTAAATTTGCTTGTGTCACAAGTGATAATTCAGTAAAGATGTCTGAAAAAAAATAAGAACACCTCAAGATTGGTCAAACAGTATAACTCTCTTGAGCTACTCCACATCCAATTAACTATAGGCAAAGCCCCCTACCACATCATAGATAGCTACAGGTCCCCCACCATGAAACAGGAAAAGCATACCAAATACCTGGACTTACTGGTGTCACTTGACATACAACTCAGCACCATACTCATGGATGATTTTAATTATTCTACCATCTACTGATAAACATGCAAGGCCACAGACATGCTGGCTTAGGGGTTCTTGGACTTTGTCAGCACAAATGCTCTGGAACAGCTAGTCAGCATACCTACAAGATGTTCAAATGTCTCTGGACATAGTACTCACTAACATTGGAGAGCATTGCACCCTCCCCTGTGTGATGTCCTCCATGGTAAGATCAGACCATAAATCAGTCTCATTTGATGTAATTATGAGTCCATCAAGCTCAAAAACACTTAAGAATTTTTCAAAACAAACTATCTCCTACTAAGTGATGGTATAAGAAGGTTCAAAGCCCCTTCAAACACAGATAACACAGATTCGTATGCTGAGGTGTACACTAATGTCCTGTATAACCACTTAAGTAGTTGTATAGAATTGGCTGTACCTGATCAGATTAAAACCAGGTCTTGCCAAAAAAAAAAAAAAAACAAGCCACCCTGGTGAATGACTAGTATAAACAGGCTATTCAAAAAGAGAAAGATACTAATGTCCAAGAACAAACGGGAAATGGCTCAGCAGAGGAAGAAATCCCTCTCCAGCTTAAACAAACAAATTAGAGATCTTGTAAAGTCCTCCAAAGCTAATTATGAAGGAAAAATAGCCTCCCTAGCTAAGGATAATCACAAAGCATTTTTAACTACATTCAGAATTGAAAAGGAAATACCTAGCTATGTGCTGAACTGGTTGAGGATGGCACCACCCATACTAAACCAGAGATAATAGCTAACTTGCTAGCTGACAGATTTGGAGCAAACTTCACCCCCTGTCCCCTCCAGTTATTCCCCAAAGTATACCTGCCACCATTCCTCAGCCTATTAGCTCTAGAAAACAGGTCATCTTGGCACTCTCCAAGGCCAAAAACAGGGTCTATATCACAAAATTGAATGTTGTGAAGGCCGAACTTGGTAGTTCGAAGGTTGAGAATGTCGAAGCCATGGAAACCCGAATTCTTTCCCAGGGAAAGAATTCAGTTGGCCGTTTCTGCGGCTTCAGCATTTTCGGACAAGGTCAAGGTAAGTGTACAAACGGGTAGTGACGGACTTTAGGGTTAGGGTGCGAGTCAGGTAAGTGTACAATAGTGATGGACTTTAGGGTTAGGGCGTGGGTCAGGTAAGTGTGCGGTAGTGATGGACTTTAGGGTTAGGGCGCGGGTCAGGTAAGTGTGCGGTAGTGACGGACTTTAGGGTTAGGGCTGGGTTAAGGATAGTGCATAGTTAGTGGTGTATGTTAGGTTTAGTGTAGGTTTTGAAGGTGATTGGTGTGATTGTGTTATGTGTGCGTTTTTCAGAACAGCGAATTTTTTCCCTGGGAAAAAAATTTGCTGTTTTAAAGTGTCGATGTTATCCAAATTCGATCTTCCAAATTTGAACTTATGGTGTTCGACATTTTAGAAGTTTGATTTTGTGATATAGACCCCAAAAACACAGCATCAATGGGACCAGACAACATACCAGGCTGCCCTTTTAAACAACTTAAAACATGATTTAGCAGACCCACGTGGATCCCTGTTTAACCACAGCCTGCGGACTGACTTATTTCCAGAGGAATGGAGGAGAGATACAGTAATCCCTCTCAACAAAGGAGGACCTTCAACCGACCTTGGGAATTATAGGTCCATAAGCTTGACTAGCTTCATCTGCAAGGCCATGGAAAGAATTATTATGGACATTATTAACAAGGACATATGTAATCTCCAAACTCTGGATCCCACCCAGTTCGGATTTGTTAAACGTAGATCATGCCTGTTAAAAATGGTTGACTTCTTCAAGAAAGACATGAAGACCCTGGACAAGGGAAAGGCCATGCATACCACCTATCTTGATCTAACCAAGGCATTTGACACAATCCCCCACTCAGATATTATAAAGAAACTCTTGCAATTAGGAATTAACCCCTACATTACCAGATGGGTAGCCAACTGGCTCACCGACAGGACACATACTGTAAAAGTGGGCGACTTCACCTCTAGCAAAAGATCAGGTCACCAGTGGTGTTCCACAGGATTCTGTGCTGGGCCCTTACTGTTCAGAATTTATTTCTCAAAAGTCCAGGCAAACTTGGACAGCCTGTGGCTGACCAAGTTTGCTGATGAATGCAAATTGGGAGCAATCATTGACTCCCCCCAATGATGGTAATATACTGCAGAAAAGGTTAACACAGACAAATGATTGGTGCCAAAGCCACAGATTAAAGATAAATGCAAAAAAATGAAATATTATTCCCTTTGGGAAAGCTGACATCCCTGCTAATTACATTATAGACAGCATCCTCCTATGTGCGGACACAATGATACGTGATCTCTTTACTCAGGTTGATAGCAACCTGAACTTTGGCCATCACATACCCACAGTAGTAAAGAAAACCTTCTATGTGGCACATCTTATAATTAAAGGCAATCACATCCAGATCTAAGAAAGTTATAATTCCATTATACTCAGCCCTCATCAGATCAATAATTGACTACAATGCTCTCTTTTGCATGTACCTTACCAGACATCTGTAACAATTGGAGAGACCACAGAGGTTTCTCACCAAGAAATTACAGGGTACAAGTCTTATGCAGAAAGATTGAAAGCCGTATCACTGTAGTCTGTCTTCTACAGCTTGCTAAGGGGTAACCTGTGTCTGACTTAGAGGGCAGTCTCTGACCCAGCTCTAATGGAAATGTTACACATTCATAAATCAAACTGAACAAGGGTCATTTGCTCCAGGGGATCTTAAACTAGCCTCTGACACAAGCAAGTCATACTGTCACTTCTCTGGAATAAGCTTCCAATTCATGTGAAACAGAGCACCTCCATGACCCTCTTCAAACAAAACTGATAATGGATGGATGACCGCAAATTCACTCCTGGAGTGGCGCCCATGTCCCTACTGGACAGAATGAGTCTGTATTAACTACCACAGACCCTTACCTCTGCAACTTCACTCACCTAACCATCAACTGGGGCAATTTGGGATGAATATGGTTAGGCTTGTAAGGGCTCTAGGGCCATTAGCCTAGTAACCTTCAATGAACCTGTGAATTGCACTTACAAACTATTCATTAAAAAACTGCTGAATATGTTAAACAGCACTTACAAACTAGTTATTAAAACACTGGTGAATACATTACACAACATTTACAAACTAGTCATTAAAATACTGGTAAATATGTTAAACAGCACTTAGAAACTAGCTATTAAAACACTGGTGAATATGTTAAACAGAATTTACAAACTAGTTATTAACGGACTAGTGAATATGTTAAACAGCATTTACAAACCACTTGGTGTTAGGGCCATTTTGTCACGCATAACTGCATTTAAGTAGGATAATTCCTGAAATTGCTCCATCCAAAGTCATGCAACTCAACAACTTTCTGAGGTGATCGTTCTGCTCATACCATTATGTTGGAGCCGCACTCTCACATACCCCTCTAAAAATAAGGTAACTACAGCCAGGATCACACTACTTTGGACAAAGGGAGTCATTTTGATGAGTTGGCCTACTCAGTGAAATTGCAACCTTATAGTAAGTTCCATGTTCTAAACAAAAATAGAATCATATACCCAGTCATAACTTCATTGTATGTGCTCTCAAAACAATGTTTAAGACATTCATCTATTAAGCTTCTCTTTTGAGGTGAAGTTTTTGAACTCCATCTCTTACTCTTTTTCAAACACACAAATTGGTTATCATTAACAACCCAGTCATCATGCCCTGTATCATTTATTAAAAAAAAAATAGCATGATGTGCAAAGCATTCTGCCATGATTTTTAAACAATGGTTCTTTTATCTTTCTGTTATTCTGATGAAGTTTCCCTAGTGGGACGAAAGTGCTCAATTTTTAATAAATTTTATGGTTTTAACCATTTTTGGATCCTTGGTGGCGTTATTGCATTTGATTCTTATTTTTATAACCTGCATATCTTTTTATACTTTGTTATGATTTTATGGTTCACATGACACTTTTCTAAATGCACTCTGTATCCCCTACAGTGTAACAACTGTTTGCCTTCTATTTTCATTCAGTCTTTTCCATTCATTGACTTAGAATGGCACTATTTTGAGTTACGGCGGTAGCGTTGTTACCTCACAGCAAGAGGTTCTCTCGTTCGATTCTCGGCTTGGCTTGGGAGTGCCTTCTGTGTGGAGTCTGCATGTCCTCCCAGCGGTTGGGTAGCGTTCGAAAGATATGCGTGCGTAAATGGGCGTGCCTTCGTTGAAAGTTGGGTGTCGAGCTGGCACCTCGGCGTTTCGTAAAAATCTACTGCCAATCATTAGCGGACCGGAGTTCCGCTGTGGCGACCCCTTACCAGGAAAAGGCTGAAAGACAAACAACAACAACAGTCAATGAATATTTCTGAGCCAGTATTTTTCACTCATCATCTTTTTTTCTTAGCTGTGATATCCTAAGGTAGCATTATGTATTTTTATTTCAAGAAACTGCTGTGTTAGCTGGTACTACAAGGACCCAAAATGTCTTGATTGCCAGTACCGCTCCATGTCTCACTCAATGTTTCAGCCAAAAGCATTGTTTCATGTTACTAGTGAATTTACCAATCACTCCAATAACAGTAACAACTCAGAATGACAACGCTTCATGTAGTGGTCAATGTTTCAGATGCTGTGACAAGTTCCAAAAATAATTAATAAAGCCAAAATGGTGTACCAAATGTAGGCATACTCAAGTACAGAGAGAAACGAGGGAGACTGTGCAAGCACTTTGCTTCCATGCAGCTCTTTACTAATTTGAAGGGTGTATCTGCAGATCACTGAGTTTGTTTCCTGAATGTCAGATACCTAAGTAACAATATGTCAATGATTGTTTTCCATATGAAAATGACTGCCTGTGCAGATTTAGTGTGTGCACAGGAAGTGATTATTTTGTTTTGGGGAATTTCTCCCTTCATGTTTATGCAACTGTGGAGTTGGTATATATAAGTTGGGGGATGGGGGTTGGGGGGACTTGATCCTCTGAGTAAAATGCTTAAGTGTAAGTTTTTCTTCTTTTTCTTGTGTTAAAGGCATTTATGCTCAGCAGTGTGGTTTGTTGGCACTGATAAACCACATAAATAAAGCTAACAAAGAAATTATTCTTTTTGCAGCAGTAGTTCTGGATAGTAAATGACAGCAGCTTTAAGATTTATTTCTTCCTAAGACTGACACATAAAAATCTGGATTGTGATGTCATTCTTTCCCCTTGTACAGGGAGGTTCAAGTACATGGAAATGAACAGGCAAAAATGTATTTATCCAGGGTGTCCATGTGACAGACAAAGGAATCTGTTAGACAAAGCAAATCAGAATTATAAATTCATATTGTGAAATTTCTTCAGCAGAGTCCAATATTCAAAACAGTTGACTTAAAAATGTTTTAATTCTTGGCATAAAGTGAGACTAAATTTCTCTCTTTCTGTCTTTTTCCATTCCACACAGTTCTGGCATAGCATGAGAGCATGAGATGCATTCTTTAAAATGCAGGACAAAAAGTATTTTTCCAAGATTTCATTTCAGTCACAGAGTATAAATAAAATTTATAAAGTATAGTGGCTGTACAGATTATATTGATATTAAGATTGTGGTTCTAGTCTAACTAGCAACTGTAAAGGTTTCAGTTCCACTTGTCAAATTTCAAGCTCTTACTGAGACAGAGAAATATGAAATCCATCACATTTGAATGTCTGAGAGACAATGCAGACCACGTGACTGTGCATCATTTAAGTGAAGCAAAATTCAGCAGCAAATTCACTTTGGCAAAACATACCATTTGAAACTTTTTTTTCTCAAAAAATGGCAACAGTTGTGTTTTTAATCAACATTTTATTAGACTTATTTACACCAGAAATAGCAGAGATAGGCAATGCTCCTTAAAAGATGGCTGACAAGCTGTCAGGCAAATTTACCTTTACTTATACTACCTGGCTGATTCCTGTCTCTGCCTCGCATCTAGTAGAGTATTCTAGAATAATATATAACGGAGGGAACTGCAGGCCATGGAGCTTCACTTGCACATTTCCCTCATTGCTTATTATTCACTCCCAAGTCTTACTATAATACGAGTGAGTTAAGGAAGAGTGATCACTTGCTTATGTGCATCAGCCAGGTGATGCTAACCAAAGCCAAAAAACTTAAAGAGGCCATCTTTTAGAATGGAATCCACATTTATAATTCAAGAGTAATGTGCTGTTAATACCAATGTTCAAGTTCATTTTTAACTGACTTACTATTAGTTCTCAATAGTGCAATTGAGTTTAGGTAATAAGTTTCAAAATTTTCCAATTTACAATGCACTTCCCATTTCACAAAATGAACCTCAGAGGGTCTGTCTTCCAAGTGTTCGGGAAAACTTCTGTGTGGTCCTGTTGGACTTGCAGTAATGGATTTAGGCAGGCAAATAGTTGAAGTCACCTTCATCACAGACTTCTCCATTTTGCTGCTTTAGTGCTGAAGTCTTCATGTCTTTGAAAACAAGATTCGTCATACATCCACCTTTGTGTATGGCATTAATCATCCAACTGTTTTAAGGTGGAAAAAGGTAATTTATCTTTCTTTGGTTATGGCTCTAGTCATCCATTCTTCAAGTGGTAAAGAATTTTTTTTTGGCTGTCTCCCTGCCCTATTTTGCCTAACTGGCCACTTATTCCTCATTAGTGGGGCAAGGGTCAGCTGAGAGGAGACATTCATCAGACAGTCATGAGGAATGATTTGATATCTTTTATTATTTTGGCCCTCCAATCCTATGCATGCATTAGTAAGGCTGCCACAGAAGACAGTACAATAGAATGATTTCGAAGGATGCCCAGCCATTTCATTCAGAACATTCCCAACACCCCACAAGGACAGGAAGAATCAGTGATATGGCTGTTAGTGAACGGAGAAGTAAGAGCACTACAGTGGGAAGGGATAGTCTCCATGTGAGTGTATACCTAATGACACATTATCTGGTTGGAGTTCTACTGGAGAAGATAGAATAGTGGGTGCAAAAAGTAAGAGAGCAGTATAGAAACTTATTATTTGGTTACTTATTTATTTAGTTATTGTCCTTTCAGCAACAGCCCAACCTGTGAAGGCAAACAAAAACATACATTTTACAGAATATACAACCCACTCATTAGCAAATAATTACCACTACTGTTAAGTAATTGACACATTCATAAATGATAAAACATAGTAACAATTACAGACATAAAAAAACAATGACAAATGTGTCAGTTGTATGGAGTGTGAAATTTAGTAAATACTGATTCTGTAGAAGTAACAGAGACAGCATATAAGGGGAGGACAGGATGAAAAAATGGATTAGGATATGCTCCCAGCTAGTGTCAGTGGCTATTAGGAGTAAGGACAGCAGGAAAGACTAAGCATTGCTGATGTATATTGGAGAGGGTCTGACACAGACACTGAAGGAAGATGAGAAAGTGCAGAGAATGCTGACATGTTGACCACAGAGACACAGGACAGAAATAGAGTGAGCCATACTCAGGAAAGAGAAAGTAACAGACTTTTTTTCTCTTTGTTGACTAAGTAAATAATGCAGTCCATGAACTTTTTGCAGCCATGAACTGGGTACAATTGCACAATGTGATACAGAGACACATATCATTTTAAAATTATTGTGACAGGTAGTTTACATCTCATCGTAATGAAGGCTATGCATAGTAGAAAGAGAGCAACAATGACAATAGCATTGCCTTACAGAGTTGCAAACATTGAACATTTAATCCAATGTACATTGCTAACAATGTTGTTGTTGTCTTTCTGCTTTTCCCGGTTGGGGGCCGCCACAGCGGAACTCCGGTCCGCTAATGATTGGCAGTAGATTTTCACGAATGCCGAGGTGCCAGCTCGACATTCAACCTTCAACGAAGGCATGCCCATTTACGCATGTCTTTCGAATGCCCACCCAACTGCGTGGAGGACATGCAGACTCCACACAGAAGGCACTTGCATTAAATGCAATTTAATATACATTGCTAACAATTCACAGGACTAATATAGCTTTATAAACTTATTCACAGCTTGCTCCAAGTACATTGCTAACAATTCACAAGAGTAATACAGTTTTACATATATGATCATGTCATGATGTGTTTCTCTGAATACAATTCATGAAAGTAATAGTTTTATGTATGTGTTCATCTCATGATGTGTTTCTATGAATACATTTATTAATAGTTTTAATGTAATGCACATAGTGGAGTAGTAGAATTAGGCCACATTGATATTCCCATGGAGACTGGATAATGTTTGCTAGATTATTAATTATAAACTGGAGAAGAAGCTTAGAAAAGGAGTGCCTGATACTTATGAAGAAGCTGAGAAGAGGGAGAGCATGACTCTTGTAAGGTAGAAAAAGTGATGAATAGGTGACTTTGCTTGTCTTAAACATTTCCTAGAGACCTGTTAGAGTCAATTTATTTAGGTTTTAGCCTGGCACAGAGGGATGGAGCCCTTACTGTGACTCAGGCAACCAGAGTTCATTTGGAGGGTTCACTGGAGGAAGCAAACAGGGAAGTAAAGATGTGGCCTTCTCACCTTTCTTGAAAGTGGTGAGGTTAGTGGGTATTCAAGGAGCACATAGAGAAGTGTTATTTGTCCACTGGGGACCAGAGAACCACTTTTCATGCTTAAGGGGAGGGTTCAGGGCTGCTGGCTGGTAACATCCCTTATGGAAGTGAGGGACGACCAGCATGTCCCCCATGAGCTCTACCAGCTGAATATCCACTGGGAATGGAACATAGGTCTAAAGCAGAAAAGCCTCTAACCACCCATAATGGCTGCCTAGTTGATGACACTTCTTGATTGACTCTGGGCCTGGAGATGGGGAACAAGTAAACCAATTTACTTGGAGGAGGAGGAGGATGGTTGACTGCCAATAGGAGCAGAGTGTGCCAAAATATTTAGATATTAACTGTAACTTCCTGTTTGTATTTACACATTTACAAAGACTTCCAATTGTCTTAGCAGATCTAGACCTGTTAAATGCATAGATGAGTTGCTAATTTACAATGGAAGCTAATGCTCAGGGAAAAGGAGTGAAAGAAGAGAGATAATCTTTGTCCAGGAAGCAGGAACATTTGTAGATTTCCCTTAAGTTTTCTAGAAGCTTCTTTCTAAAATGTGGGCATTCAGTTATATTCCTTAGCTATGTGAGTAGGTGTCTCCAGTTAGAAGAGGCTGTTTTATTGAAGCCACTTCCCACTGGTTGAGATTCTAAATAGTGGCATATGAAAGAAAACAATATTTTCCTAGTTCCTGAAAAAGAAAGGAGAGTTTGGACCAGTAGTCTACTTTGAATAGCTAGGCAAAAAATTCAAAGGTAAGTAAGGATAAAAATATACTGGAACAAGCTGTTACTGGGAGAAAGTTGGTTATTTTGTAGAGTTAAGCAGCTGTGCTACAGCTGAGGGGACAGGTTGATAAATAAGGGACTTTATTGGGAGAACATACTCAAATCTAGGTATGATTACATTTTTAACCAGAGCGTGTCTGTCTTCTTTTGTTAGGTGATTGGGGAACGAAGCAGGCAACCTTAATTTGAGTTGTAACATTTGAGATGGTAGAGTCACTGTCTCATCAGATCTGACGAAGTCAGTATAACAATGAAAGCACTTATCCTACAAGACCTTTGTCATGGAAACCATCACATGGCTGGTCGTTTAGAGTATACTTAGGAGAATTATGATACATCTTTTTACAAAACATTCTTGTCTGGTTGCTGATCTACAGTCTTTTTCTTCCAGAGTCATGCTTTCCATTAGGCTTATCCCTTTGCATTAGAAGTAGAATGGAGGGGAGGGCCAAATCATGTGCTGGATGAGGTAGGTAGTGGTGGAAGTAGGTGCTGGTGAGTGGGATGTGTTGGAGTTCACAGAGTGAGAAGAAGTCTCCAGGTTGGTAGGTGAGGTCTGGTTGGGGGAGGGAATGACAGGGGTGCTAACAAGAGACTTGAAGTCCTCTAGCATTTATAGGTCTGACATGCTATCACTGTTGCTACTCCCGCTATTACTGAAACAGGCAATGTCCTTGATTATTCCCCAGGAATCAAGGAGGAAGACAGTAATAAGGAAGCATCGCATTCTTCTGTTAGTGAACTGTAAGGAGCCCAGTATCAGGGGAAATAAGGAAACAGGATGGCTGAAACAATATTGGAACCCACAGAAAAGAAGAAGATGAGGATCTCGACAAAGAAACACATTCTGATTGTATGATCTTCACCATCACAGCTGTATGTGGAGGTTTAGTTAGGCAGACCATAAGGGAAAAGATAGCCATGACAAAGTTGGGTTCATGATCCCTGAAACAATTACAATTGACAAAATAGGATGGAGGTCTGCAACTACAGTTCAACCTATTACAACCTTTTATAACGTATAATCAAAGTAATTTGCATAGATATGAAGAACTAGAAATAGTCAATGGAATTCTGGGATATACAAGGAAGTAGCAGGAGTGAGCGATGGACTAACAATCTGTGCACACAAGTACACAAGTATGTGTGGTCAAGAAAGTCAGCCTGGTTAAAGAACAAGGGCCAAGGCAGAAAAATGAAACCTATAGCTGTTTAAGGGATGAGGGGAGACGAGTACAAGAAGTTCTCTAAGGAGAAAAAAGACGGCAGCTATGGTCATTGGTCATGCTTGGGGCAACTAAAATAATCTGGCTCAAGAGAACAGAATAAAAGCATAAGCATGTTACAGAACAAGGATGAGTTAATCAAAGCTTGGTAATGGAAAAATGGGGAAAAGGACAAAAAGTTAGGATAATAAATAGAAATATTCAATGAATTTTACTGCACTAATTGCAAAACAAAAGGAGGAAGTGTCAGGGTGTAGCTAAGATTTCTAGAATACTATACTAGCTTCCAGACTGTTGCCCCCCCCCCCCACCCCAGGGAGGTAGGCAGAAGTTTATGATTTATATACAAAACTTTGTGCTGCTACCTTCCAGCTGTCTAATTCTCTTTTTTCTGTCCTAAATTTGAAAATAACAATGCAGCACATGTATTAAAAATATTAAATGAAATGCCTTTAAATGGACAAAAATATAGCAAGCACCAATCACTCTGACCACAGTTGTCTTCTTTACTGGCTCACTTTTGCCATATACATTTAATTTACATGTCTGAAGTTGGGGCATAAGGTGTCCTTAGGTTGGCCAAAATGTTGATCCCCTTAAAATGAATATGACCACTTTAGTTTTATTGTGTATGGCTTTCCATTACCACTGGAAGGGTGCCACTGCTGGGGAGAAAAATGATAAAGGCCAGGAAAGATAGGTAGACAGAGTGGTGACTAAGGCAATGCAGAAGTAGAACTCCAGGGGGATTTTGGAACAGAGAAGAAAGTCATGCTTGGGAGACCCCTTGTACAACTATACAATCTTTCCTTGGAGTCTGAAGTGGTACCAACGAACTGAAAAGCAACAGCAGTGATTCTTTTCCCAGGAAATTGGTTAAGGTGTTTGCCTCAAAGGCACAAGGTACAGGGTTTGATCCTCAACTTCAGAAACACGGCTAGGCTTAAAAATGCCCCCTGGGACCATTAGCCTAGTAATCACCTATAAACCTATGATTAAGGAGCAAGCAAATTGCAGATATCTGTCTCATATCCCTCTAAGAATAAATGCTGGTAATAATTTTAAGGGTAATACTGTTGAAGCTCTGAAAGGTAATTGTTGAGTAGTAGAAATGTGTATCTATAGTGGGCATCTGAGTTTGATCTGTGCTTCTATGTGTTCTAGGTTTCTTTCAGTCTAGGTGTGTGTGTGTGTGTGTGTGTGTGTGTGTGTGTGTGTGTGTGTGTGTGTGTGTGTGTGTGTGTGTATGTGTGTGCGTGTATGTGTGTGCGTGTCTGTGTGTGTGTGCGTGTGTGTGCATATGCATTTATTTACGTGTATGGCAGAATAAAGTGTGTATGACAAGGGTGGTTGTGTTAAAAGGAATATGGAATTGGGGGACTTCTCTAAATAAGTCCTAAATAAAATAGTAACATTCATTCATTTTGTTCATGATTTCAATGAATACTGCTTCATCCTATTAACCAGTTCCAACAAGTAACAAACACAAGATAGATTACCTGGGCAGTACACCATTCTATCACAGGATGTACACGACATATATATGTGTGTGTGTGTAACGGTGTGGGCTTCCACCCTCACATGTGTTGGGAGATGACCACCAGCTCTGAAACTTTTTAAACAAATACAGTATAGCAGAAAAACATGTTTTGATGAAATGTATTTTGATCTTCTCTGGATGATCTGTTTTCAGTTGTGTTTATTTCATGCATTTTAGATGTAAGCATTCAACCACTTATTATGCCATTTTTTTAGTGTCTCTCAATGGTAGTATTTGTTGACTTCAGTGGATATCATTGCAACTCAAATGCATTCCCCTTCTCTTGACGTGCAACAATCTCAAAGTTGATTATATTTGTAAAAAGGTGGGGGGTGAAGTTCCATACATGGGAGTGGCTTTGTAGTAAGGCATACACTTACACTTGCACTGACTGCATATCCTCGGACAGCCATCTGCAAACTAACACCGTTGTTAGCTTTCCGACAGCACTGTTGTGTCATAGAAGGAAGAAAGAAGGTTTTGTTATTTTAGTCATCAGAATATATCTGGAAGCACATCAAGACTAGGGAATGCCTGCATATACTTTCTGTTTTATTGTAAATGTGCCCCTACCTCTGCAGCAAACTACAACAGCTACTTTCCTCATTTCTCGTTTTTTTCTTGACACATATTCTGGACTTCTGTTTTTCTTTTTATTTGACATACTATTCTCCTCCATGCTTTGATGTCACCAAATGATAGCCAGTACATTCTTTCAGGTTCATGAAGGTCTCCATCTTGAAATTTTCAGACCTTGTACTAGTTTGGCTCTGTTATAGAGATGTATTTTGTCAAAACAACGCCTCCCATTGCTATCAAGAGAGAATGTCCTGTACTATAGTATAATTTCATTAATATCATAATCTAAAATCATATGTCTGTCTCACAAAAATGGGATTCTTCATAGGCTGTCTGCTCTTCAAAGGGTTAATGATGTGTCATCTTTTGGATGTTACCATATCAGGGAATCAGCAGACAGCAAAGTCCTGCAACAGTAGCTGCAGCAACACCAGCACATCTGCAAACCATTTTATAACCTGTTTGAATTATATCTATGCCTCTTTGTCTCTTTTGCCTGAGCCATAGGTATATAGTTAAGACTATTTATAGCACCTCTGATCCTACTCTCACTGCATTCTTGAGGCCTGTCTCTCTTTCTATATAAAAAATATTCAGAAATAGTTCGGTCTATGTTGGCATGTCTGAATATATGTAACCATAAATCCTAAGCATTTTTATTAGTGTACTGGCTGCAAGCAGAGTTTAACTATATATATATATATATATATATATATATAGAGAGAGAGAGAGTGTGAATGACATGCAGGTAGGCCACCCATGCATGTTTTTTCTGATTATATTAGTGACCCTCTGAATTCATGCATCACTTCTTTAAGCAGAGGCAACCAAAATATCCACAGCAAGTTATATGATCATCCCGTACAATGTAATTTTTGTGCCTCAAAGCTTTACTTGTAAATTCCCTTTTTTGGCAAAACCACTTCACAGCAGTTCTGCATCACATATTTGTGTTAACTAAATATGGGCACATGTATACACAGAGGTATTACGCATAGCTGTTTTGAGAAAGAGATCAAATACTTGAAAATATAAACAAGACATGAGCATACATTGATATTAAACTCCCTGGAATGGCACAGAAGCACTGCATGAGTGCACTGGTGAAAAGGGCGAACACTGGAAAGTCTGACTTTTGGTTTCTCTGCTCTCTGTCTTCCCCCATATGTTGCAGACTGGTAGGAAAAGGCTGCCATCTTACAGGCACATATGTTTTACAACATTCTACTGAACAATCTTAGCAGGATGAAAAAATAATCTTTCTGGACACCAACTCAGGTTTCATTTACATGCTATTTATAGATCTACAGATGAGCATTGCATATTCTGTATATCAAAAGCAATACATAAAACCAAAATGAGGAGAGGGGAGAGTGTATAGTAACTGCTTTAAACCAGTTTAACATAATGAGATTTAAAGACAGCCTGTGCATTTATAGTTTTGACATATTAACACTTGTGCATGTAAAATAATGACCGTCATTGAAGACTTTCAACAATTGCTTTAAAATTGTATTTTAATGCCTCCACTGCCTGATAGATCCTTAAAGAGACAAGAAATGAGATATTTGACCTCAGGTACTAGTCTACCACACAGATGAAGGTCTAGATAAGCCGTAATAATTCCAGTTAGAAGTAAACATTCAAGGAAAGAGGAAGAGAAAGAAATCAAATATTACATAAATGCAAAAAATATATATAGCTTTAAATCATAAGAATATAAAATAAGTAATTTAAAATGCAACTCATAGCTATAATTTCAGATATGTTGCACATACCTCTCAACCTCTAAGCACAGCACAAAAACTCTGGACAAAGCTAAAAATGATAGAGGGAGAAAGACACAAAAATAGGGGTAGACTTTAAATATTGCTCTTATAAATTAGAACGTTGCTAGAGTATCAGGTTTTGCATTACCATGCAATTTCTGAATGATATAAAACCTGAAACTCAAATATCTGTCATTATTTAGTGACTTCAGTGCTCAATGACTTGTCAGAAAACCACAAATGTTATGAGGAACAGACCAAAAATATGATGTGAAAACCTGGACAGTTGAGAGAGATGGTGCAGCACTAATATACAGCGCTACTTCAACTGCAGGTCAGCACCTTGATAGAAAAATAGTTTCAGGGACTTCTTAAGAAGACATCTCACATTTGTGGATGTAAATTTGTACAGCCCACAGATCAAGCACTACTATCTTTAGGGAATGATACCAGTTGTTTTTTGGAGGGAGGATGCATCTCTATCCACATCTCCCTCCATCAAGGAGCAAAGCTGTCCACCCCCCCACCACACACAGACACACACACACACACACACACACACACACACACACACACACACACACACTCTTTGAATAACTAGTTCTAATCTGCTACAGGTTGGGGACAAGAGCGACATTTATTTATTTATTATATATTTATTTAACATTTGTTGACCGGGTATTTCCATCTGGGCACGTGCCCTTTTTCAGTGGAGGCTTGGGGAGAAACACTCCAGAGTTAACATACAACAGCAATAAAACAATAAGTAATACAATAGCTAGATATCAGAATAATAAATAGTGCAAGTTAAACATTAGCAAAACCAAAGTCAAATAGTCCTCCAGCTGACAAGTAATAAAGCATAAAACAACGGTGCTTCCTAGTACAGTAAAACAAGTTCTGCTGGAAGCAGCAGCTTTAGATATACAGTGCTTGGCCAGGGAGGAGGACCATTTAGTTACACGGTAGTTTCTATTTTTGCTTTGGAATGAATTAGAAATGTAGAAGTATTGGAACAAAACTCTTTAAAATCGGAATTATACGTAATGATAGAACAGGCACTACAGTGCATTTTTCCTTGCTCACAACTGAACTAGGACATGAAAATAATGCATAGCAAGCAAATTAATGGCATTTGAATGAAGGCATTTTAACAAACAGATTTTAACCTTAAATAAAATTTTAATTTTAACTGTAAATAGCTCTGTATTACTGATGAAATATTTTGTGACCTGCATTTGAAGATGACGCTTCATTATTTGGTGTTCATATGAAACCCATAAAATATTTTATTTTGATATTACATAGCAGTATAATATATTGTACTGGAATAATGCCTTAAGTGACAGGGGTCGAAGTTATATTAGGTCTGTATTTCTCACCACAGAAAACAGCACTAACAATGTACTAAATACATTCAAGGGGATTGCAACAAATTCAACCACAAAGATGAAGTTTGCAGTCTTGTTTGTTGTGTATATTGTACTGTTATTGCCTTTTACCACCCTCTGTCACTTAAAAAAACCACCAGTGAAGTGGAATCTGCAAATACTCTTTCCAGCCATGTGGAACAATCTACAGAGAAATTCAGGAGGATAATCTTCTTTTTCTTCTTTCGGCTTTTCCCAGTTAGGGGTCGCCACAGCGGATCACCTGTCCGCTCATGATTGGCAGTGGAGTTTTACGGTGTCGAGTTGCCAGTCCGGTGCTTAACCTTCTACAGAAGGCACACATACTCACGCACTCATGCCTAGGGCCAATTTAGAGTATTCAATCCACCTACAGCATGTCTTTGGGATAGTTTTAAATCATGAGCCAATCATACATCAAAGCATTTGAGGTGCCCAGGCTGCAGGTGGATCACTCCTACAGCAGCTCTGAATGTTTACCAAAAACATATGACTAACTCTACTGTATTTTGTCTTTTGCTTAAAATTCAAAATAATGTTGTATATTTCTGAGAACCTGACAATTGCTTTACTCATATGTATATACCTCCTACTAGCTTTAAATGCTTCTAGTAAACATATATGTAAAATAAACTATAGTCTTGTAATTGTGGATAGAATCTTTTAAAAGTGCAGCAAGTTATTTTCCTATGAAAAAGTCTACTTTATTGCTTGTATCTACCTGACAGTTTATCAGCGGTATCTGCTTACCAAAGAACATTGCTAAAGTTTAGGTTTTATGTTTCATTGTCTTAATGCCTAAACATCTTTTTTTACTCTGAGTGGTTACTGACACGTGTCAGGACCAGGTCAGTGAACAGAGATATCTACACTGATATCACACTCAGGCATAGCTCTGGGTGAAGGTCATTGCATTTATACCGATTCACTACCAAGACAGCTGATATCACCACCATTTTGTCAGCTATTTAATCAAGTGTGTGAATCAATGACAGGAGCTTGCTGATTTGAATTTAATGCAATTTTCCGTAAAAAAATGGGTAATAGAGGATATTATGGGTATGTGCCTTCATAACCCCTTATTAAACATTTTAAATAGTCTGCTAAAATGAGAGTTTCAAACAATCTCTGAGATTCAGAAAGGCTTACCTCTATGTGGAAGCCTTAACTTGGAAATTTTCTGCATCATGGTAAGCCTTTCTGATTTACAGACCACTCTGCCATTACTTTTGCATTCTAATGTGGCATCCTGAGGTAGTGGCTAATGCAGATTAGTTATGTGATCATCTCCTTCAAACATTGTGGCAGCTCCAGATTAATCGCACTGTTGAGGCAGTTTTTTTCCCAGAAGAAAAAGGCAAATGCCATCGTCTGATAGCATTCGCCCATTCAGTCTTAAATTGGAGTGCTTACAATACAGATAAGTACAGTGGAGCCATGGGTGTATCTACATGTCTGTGTGTGCATGTTTTTAGGTGCATACCTGCATGTGTGTGTGTGTGTGTGTGTGTGTGTGTGTGTGTGTGTGTGTGTGTGTGTGTGTGTGTATATATAGAAAAAGGAAAGGAATAAATGAAAACATTTTAACTAACCAATTAGAAAGTAACATTACTGACAAACAATCCCACAAAAAAACATAGAAATTTATAGTAAGTATAATAAAACATAAAATAAAGTAAAATGCTTATAAAATATAAAGTGTTAATCACAGAAGTACATTCCAAGCTTAATACAAGCTGGCATGTCATGGAGCTTAGTTAATAGCACACAGAGACAGAAAAATATAGTCTCAGCTGCATGAGATCTATATTCAGACTGAATTATCTGCAACTTTTCTACACCACATGAAAACCACTGTAGTTATCTAGGCAGTTTAAAGGCATACACCCAGATGTAACACTAACACCCTTTTTAAGTGTGTGTGTGTGTGTGTGTGTGTGTGTGTGTGTGTGTGTGTGTGTTCTGGAGCATGTATTACATTACACTGATTTTTTTAGAGTTAATTTTATCACTATACCAAGCATATCAAGTGTTATGTGTGTCAAAATGAAACTTTTACATATTAAAGATGCTTTTATTAATCAAACATGTCACTGTTCAAAATCATTTTAAAATCTTATACCTTATATATGTCTGGTTTCTTCAATGTTGTATGATATCTAGAGAATTTTACATGCCTGTTTACACTGTTTATCCAACTGAACCATTCTTGTTTTGTCTGGGGACAAGACTTCATGAGTCTCTTTCTGCATCTCAGCTGTCATACTTTTTAGACTCTATTTTTCTTTCAACAAGATTGGTTGTAATAATACTGTTTGCTCTTCTTCCTGGAACCCCAGCTATGATGAATTTGTTGTGTACAGATCTCTCTGCAATTTCTTCTATATAACATATAATTTTCTCCACATACTACACAAGATATTGGCTTGGCTGCTTTGCCAACTACTTCAGCTTCAGACTGCAGACCTTTCTGTGGCTTTTAAATTCTAACTTTGTTTCCAACCCTTAAGTCTAGTAGTCTTCACAGATTTCTATCATATTGGTTCTGCTCTCTCTTTCCAGCACTTCCTTTACTCCGATTGGTTTTTCAGACATCAGCAATGTAGCTAGAAGCAAATAATCTTCTTTTTATCCTTTTTCCTATCAGCAGTCAAGCTGGTAAGATATTGAGTCCCTTCAACTGAGCATTACTATATATTCCAAGACTGTGAAATGGCAATCCATATAACTTTTGCTACATTTCTTCTTCACAAGATCCTTCACTGTCTGGATAGTTTTTTTTTTTTTTCTCGCTTATCCATTAGACTGAGGATACTGATGACTGGACATTATATGTCTAAATTATCATTTATGCACAAATTGTCTGAATTCCTGACTAGTGTTATAGACCACTATCAGATATGAGAGCATGTCCTCTCTCAATAATATACACTTTAATGCACTAATTGCACATTCAGTTGCTGTGCCTTATAGTTTAATTACTTCAGGAACACTGGTATAGTAGCTTACACGTATGAGAAGCATGGCATATCTAAAGTGTAACAGGTCTGTACTCACTGTACCACTGATATGCATTATGATCTGGAAACTGGTATGCTACCATCTCTTCCTTAGGATTGTTATGGTATACACTGCAGATGTTACAACTCTGCAATACTTTTCCTAAATTTGTTGATATTCCTGCTTAAAATATTATATATCTCCTTTTTCTTTGGCACGTGTTTTGAGTTTCCTTTCCAGCATTTATTTTCTCAGTTGCATGGGAATTGTGACAGATTTGAACATTAAATCCTGGACACAACTTTCTGAGAATTTCATCAGGTTTGAACATTAAGATTTGAAAGTGAGTGAATTTATTTCCTTTTGGTGACTTTTGCTAGCTAGCGTCTCACTACAATGTATTTCACTAGCTGAATTTCTAAGTTAATATCAGTATACCTTAGGAATTATCTTACTTTTTTTGTCATTGTTAACTATGGAATTGCCCAAAAAAAATTCTGTAGTTCTTCTAAATGTTCTTCATGCTTCTTTGGTAAATATGCCATACTGGGTGTATTTGTTATGTGTACATCCTTGCATGGTCTGTATTTCACTTTCCGATCATAATTCAGTAAATTAAGTAATTTTGGAGGTGCCACATTCAAGGGTGTTTTGGACATGCGTTGCATGGGTTTGTGATTGGCTTACACCTGAACTTCTTTAGTGTCGATATATTCATGGAATAATCTCATAGCTATATAGTGTTGATAACAGTTCTTTTCATATACAAGTAAATTTCTATTGTACATGCATAAATGCTGCTAACCCTTATGCAACCGGCCTGCTGTCATGTAGGATCATAGCACCTATGTAATTCTAGCAAGCATCTATTTACTATATAATTAGCTTATTCACATCATAGTATTCTAATCCTGGAGCACATGTAACAAGATTCTTAAATATTTCAAAACTCTTCATGTTCATAGCTCCACTCCCAGACAATAGCCTGCTCTAATAACTTTCTTAGAGGCATAGCTGTTTCATTCATATTAAGTATACTGCATTCTTCATATAAACCTCTGTAATGTCCATATGTCTTCCAGCATTTGCACAATATATATTTTTTTCTAGATCAGGTTTCAGTCCCCCTAATATTGTAATATGGCCATTGTATTTTAGATGTGTCATTTTTATTTTATAGAAAATAAATGTCACGACAAAAACTCAAAAAGTTAATGAAAAACAGTCCAGGCCACAAGTAAAAGAACGTAGAAGCTTTATGTAATCCACAATAAATTCCACAATAACCTTTAACTGCAGTTAAAAAACACAACACAGAAGAAGTAAACAATTTTCAGGGAGCATGTGTTACAGAATATAACACCTTTACTGAATTTTTCACCCAAATAATTAGAACTAATTGGAGTTTGTTAAAGACAAATAGAGAACTATATGAGGTGGTTGGTAATCATCCAACATTTATTTTTAAGGTAGGAACTAATTTCAAAAGACTGTTTGAAAAAACGGAAAAACAGGGCAGAATTAAAAAAGCAACTAGTGCTTGTGGTAGCTGTAATTTATGCCCCAGGACAATATTTATTTAAATAATGGACTCAATAGTAAGGTAAAATTTTATAAGGGTAACTGTAATAGTGAGATGTTAGTTTATTTAGCAGTATGTACAGAATGCAAAGCATTCTATTTAGGGAAGAAAGAACATTTAAGGAAAGAATACGGGAACATTTATATGACATCAAAAAAGGCAAAGACACTAGTGCCTTGTTTAAACATTCAGTCGTATGTCAGTCTTTCAAAGGTTACAAATTTGCTATTATTGACATGGTTAAATGTAACATCAGGGGTGGAGATATGAAAAACGTATTGTTAAACATGGAATTAAGATGGCAACTGAGATTAAGGGCTACTATTTTTCCTGGTCTTAATGAATATGTGAGTATAAATCCTGTATTAACAGTTAAATCCATGAGGGTGTGAATCAACACATCAACACATTATATACACATTTTTTAGTAATTGTAACAGTAAAGTTTTAGTGTTGTTTTGTTTAAGCATTTTTTCATTATGTAAAAAAGTTTTTTATAATTTCTTTTGTATAGATGTATACACAATATGTATTATAACCACATATACACAAAAAAGTGGACCTTGGGTCTTTAAAATTTTAATTAGATATTATTGGTAACAATTAGGATTGTTATAAATAATAAGGGTAGCACAAGTGAATTTTATCTGATGAAGTCTTGTAGGGAGACGAAAGTGCTCATTGTGGAATTATTGTGTAATTTATTGTGGATTACATAAAGCTTCTATGTTCTTTTACTGGTGGCCTGGACTGTTTTTCATTAATTTTTATTTTATAGTTGTTCTTATTTAGCAAGAAATTATGCTGCTTGATATAATTAGCAACTCTATCAGTCTATTGTCATGTTCTGCTTATGACTGACACCATACAAACAGATCATTAGTTAAGCTTGACATACCTTTTGAACCAAGAAAATACTGAGCCATGCCAGAAGCAGTCCTTTTGTAGTCTGATTGTAAAACAGCCTTGTAAACATACCTTTTGACCCATCAGTTAATTGGACAATAATACTTTGGAATACCATAGGTGCTGATGATGTACAAAATAAAAGTGTAGTGAATCTGTACTTTCCAAATGGTGTTTTAAACATCAAAAGATTGAGCTTGCTTCAACTACTTTTAGCTGCCTTAAACATTGGTTAGAATCCTCTACTGATAACAATGGCATTTGGCATTATTGAAATAATTTCTTCAACTGCAAATAATAGGTAGTGTTATCATTTAATCACTTTACTGGGATCTTGCAACTATTACAAATGTAAATGTTGTCTGTCTTCCATAAATTTCACCAGTTCATTTCCAAATGTGTCGTACTAACTCTTAAGATTTTATATACTTCATTTCTTGACCAGATTTACTCTTAAGTGCTACAGATACATTTCTGGGATCACATATCATTGTATCACTGGCACTGCATCAGGTTTAGTTATATGTGATATTCTCCTGGCAAGTTTTCTAAGTCTGTAAACAAATCAGTATAGTCATGAGGGAAATCACTGCTATGGATTTGCAGAATCTCTGAGAAATACATGTAATCCTGCTTTTGATTTTCTACATATAAATTATTTTTGTTTAAACTCTGAATTGTTTTTACCAGGTGAAGTTCACACAAGCCACATAATCCAGAAAATAATGAGAATCCACTTCTTTAACATCTACCTTAAAATCAAGAGCATAGCTCATATTTTTCCCTGACATATATGCAGTTTCTACTGTTTTGTGTCAGCTGGTGGGCAGAACAGATGAAGAATATACATAAAACTCCTTCTTCAGTATCATTCAGCACCAGATGTTTAAAAGTTGATGTTACATTCTGCATACATCAAGCTTAAATTTAGCATTCCGTTTAATCTTTCAAACTTCACTACTTTAAGTCTTTCATTTTCCTTGATGTCTGCAAATAGTTCATTTCCATGCTTCTGTTCAACAATATGCAAATTATTTTGAACACACTTGTTTTTTTCCTTTTACACATTTTGGAAAAGTACTCTGTTGCATTACAGATATTGCAGTAATGATTAAAAAGCTGGATAGTATCTCCTCTACTGCTTACAATTATACTCACTGCAAGTATGAATTAAAATCATGCAGTCTGGACTCCATTTTGAATTCTCACATGGTATTCTTTTTTATCCATTACTTTTATGACACATCCCACCTTTAATTATCATCTCTCCATTATCTGACTTGCGTGTCATCTTTACATACATTTTCATTGGATAATTCCTTTAACTCTGTACAAGTGATTTCATTTATTTTGCACACAATGTCCACAGCTGTTGTTTAGGATGAACATTCCCCTTGTTTAATAATTTCTTATACTACAAGTTATTCTATCTTTTATTAGACAATAATGCAACTCACCAAAGTAACAAATGTTGATATATTCTTCAGTTCATAGGGTCATACTAGGCTATCTGCCCTAGGGCATTTATAAGCCTAGCCAGAGTGTGTTTGGCTTTCGCCACCCATTTTAAATTAATTTTGCTATGCCCTTTTTTGAGGTTAGTATACTGTGCCTCTGTCTAACAGTGACACAGAAGTGATACCCGGGGTAAACCTACGATCTCCCATCCACTCATCAAGATTCCTCTTGAAGAGAGTCAATGAGGGACTCTGCCTAACCTGGACTGGGATTTTATTCCAGAGTGAAGGGAGCCTCTGGGTTATGAATCTGTCCCTCCAGCATGTCCTATTTATTTCAGTGCTGAGGTTCAAGTCTCTCAAGCGTGTAGCTCTATAGCCTCTACAGGATTTTGGCTCTTATAAAGAAAAAGGGTCTAATAAATTTCAAATTCTTTCAGAGATGAGAATAATTTCTGAATGTATCCCCAAGTGCTGCTATTTTATCTCATTCTTAATCAGGAAATGAAAAACATTTAATACTTTTGTGGATTCTTTCCTACAACATATAGGAATGCAGTACTCTTAAGCTTTCTTTTCCTTGTTTCTATGATAATCTAATTGCTGTGTGGAATAAATTGAAATTCTGGATTCAGAGCTTCCATTTCTCTTCTTAAAATCCTTTGAAGCACAATTAAGTACTCAGCTGTGTCACTTTTATACTCCTGTAGGTCCAAATATAGACATGCTTAAAACCAAATATATATATTTTTTTTTCATTTTTTACAGAAGTATTTTTCAGTTATGCCAGATATTCCACCATTGTCTAATAATACATGAGGTCTACATTAAGAATTACATTTTTGGAATGTCTGCGTGACACATGGAAATCAATCCACTGTAACACAGCACTAATGCAAAAGATGAAGGTTTCATAAAAGATCCGCAAAAAATCCACTGTACAACAACTTGTATGGACACAGTAGAACTACATACAATAATAATGAAATACAGTAAAAAAAAGAAAGGACAAAATATACAGAAAAATGGCTATAGAAAGCAAATGTCATTGGAATACAGAGCGCAAAGAACAAGAGATACATAAAATAATACTAGCAAAGGACAACAAAAACAACAATATTAAAAAGAAACTGCCATAAAAGGAACTACAGTACAGCAACAAAATACAACAAAAGAAGCAAAAAAATGTTTAAGAAGCAACAGACAGAAGAAAGACCAAAAATCTCAGATACAGAAACAAAACTAGAAAAATAAAACTACAATGAAAATACATACTGTAAGATGCAGAATTAGAAGATGATCATCCACCACATAAATGAGCAAGGTATTAAAAATACTGTTAAATCAGAGCAATATATATGGGCAATAATTACACATATTGTATGAAAAAACAATAACAGACATATAAAATTTACCAGCACACACGAGACAAATACTGTGAACATACAAACATAGTAAAAACCCATTAGAAGACATAAACTGTTACCATAGGACTTACTATATGTCATGAAGTTAAGAATGATACTACAAAGTGCTAACCTTAATAGCAAGGAAGATACCTGAATGTAGTAAAAGGAAATATGAGAGACCTATAAGAAAACAAACATTTGTCCAAATGAGACAGTCATAAAAGCAAAGTGAAATCAAGTTAAAAATAGGGATAAGAAAACAAGCCATATGCAAATGAATTAAAACATGAAATGTTAACAGTTCTTACCAGAAATAAATACTATGGCCACATACATCAACATGCTTGTAGAACTCAGTGTGTCTCATCTGCAAAATTGCTTTTTGGACTTTGCAGCAACAAATAATGCAAATAAGCTGTGGGGACATAACACTAAAGGCAAAAATAAATTAAACAACATGGAACTATGAGCTGAACTGCAGTCAGAAACAAGAAGTGAATGAAAATGTATGGACAACTGTAAATTAAAGCCAAAAACATATAAGATGAAGGACCCAGAAAAAAATCAGTCCTGTACAAACTCTACTGAGACAAAAAAAAAAAAAAACACTTAACATACTAGATGCACCATTTTTCCTCTTAATCATTAACAAAAACAGTATATCAAGTCCAAAAATTAAGCAGTTGAAATATATACCATACAAAACATTATGAAAACAATACGATTTTGATAAAACATTGAGAAAATAACAAAGTTATACCATAATACCTCATGTAAAAAGCTAAGCACCACTGAATAAAACAATAGAAATATCAGGATACAGACAAGTCCATCCATCTGTTCCCATGCCAGTCAGCACATCGGGCAACAAGGACTCTCCAGCACTCATCATTTCCATAGCGGTACTGTTTTTACAGGGTGAAGTTGCTAGCCCAGTGCTCAAACCTCCCCCATATATACACATAGGGTTGGGCACACCACACTCATACCTATGGCCAATTTAGAGTGTCCAATCCTCCTACTGCATGTCTTTGGAATGTGGGAGGAAATGGAAGCACCCAGAGGAAATTCGCACGAATGCAGGGAGGACATGCAGACTCCACATAAAAGGCACCCCAGTCAAGAATCGAACCATAGAAGTTCTTGCTATGAGGCAACACTGCTAACCACTGCACCACTGTGCTTCCCATACCGACAAGTACAAACTATAAATTAATACTGAAAATTAATGATGAACAACAACAGAATATATCACACACTATGGGCCCTCTTCATAAAAATTGTGTGCTATGACATAGGAGTGGCACATAGCAGAATAGCATACCAAAGCCTTAAATGATTCATAACAACCAGTACAGAATGGGGTAAGATCATATATGCAGTTTTACCCATCTGTGTAGCCATAATAGTCTGTATTCAGAGTACACATGCAAATAACTCCTCTAGGATCACACACTATGGCACTAGTCCATCTGCCTATGGACTGGTCCCACAGGGGCAACTTAGTGGGCTGGAATCATGCATTTGCAAATGGTGCAGTACTTCTGATTACACTGATCCCATTTCCTGTTATATGTTGGTCAGCTGTGAAAGCTCAGGAGTACATTGGTGCTGAATTAAAAAAAATTAATTTGAATAATAAGAAAAATATTACTGGCAAAGGAGTTTACTGTGCTACAGGCAGTTTGCTATCATAATCACAACTTCCCTGCTCCAACATAGTGACATCGCAAAGCACTGACCCATGGGAGCTCCCACAACACCAGATCCTCTCATTAACATAATATGGCAATGATCTTAGCTCCAACAACATGATTATGAATAGTAAATATTTACGAATTGTATTAGACATGGTGGCTGAACACAGCTAGGAACAGCTATTTAGTAAAGTAGACAGAACATCTTTTACTAAAAACCTGTTTAAAATTTAACAAGAAAAACACACCTTAATTCTTCTAACATCACATTCACCTGTAAAATAATGTATAAAATTAAAAACATCTTTTATTTATTTACATTTGTTAAAATTTAGTCTATAGTTCAATACTAGCTTATAACTGATACTACTGTTTAAACCAGGTGGATTGTATACATTAAATAAAATCTGCCACTTTACTTCCCTATACTCAAGTTCTCCTTCTCTGCTTCCATTAAAATTGTACACATGATACATGACAGAGAAAATGAACCTTTTAAAATTCAAACATTCAAGGGAATATTTTCCCAAAGTGTCAGAAGTTTTGGTTTTAACTGCATGTTGATGTTCATAAACACGTTGATCTTCCCAATGTAAAATGACTTACAGGAACAGCATGTTGCTAAATATACCACAAACTTTGAACTATATGTAAAAAAAACTTGGGGTAGATATGTCCTGTCACCTCCAACATGTACAGAGTATGGACTTTCTGACATATATCTTCACATGGAACAATTCAATACTTAAAGTGCCCTTTTTATGACTTTCAATTATTTCCTTATTTCCTTCTAATAATGATTTGACATTTTGACCTTTTTTATTAATGAATGATGGTTTGTCCCCCACCACTTTAACCACTTCCTCATTAGTGGTTAAAATTCTCCACTTTTTGGTTATCACTCTCCTAGTGGATCCACTGTCTAAAGAAAAAGTGACTTGCATGGAGAGGGACCACTCTCATGTGTTGTCACCTAAAACACAGTTGCTATCCAGTTGTTCTCCTTCCATAACCCTCTTGACTATGTCACTGGGGTGTACCCCCTGTTAACAAACCTGTGATGTAACGGCTTAAAAATTATCCAAAAGCTCTACATCTGCGGTTGAATATGTTAAACAGACTAATTGACCCTTGATAATGTTATGCTTTAAATAAGTGGGGTGCATGCTGGAATAATGCAAAATGCCGTTACTGGAAACATTTTTATAACTTATGACTGAATATAATTTGTCTTCCCCATCTTTTTTTGTATATTTGTACATCTAAAAAACTAATCCTAAGAAAGCTGTGTCTAATGGAAAACCTTAAAAACTCAGTACTTTCATTCATATTTTAAAGAAAACTTTTAATTCCCACATTCCACCTCTCCAAACAAAAAAAATAAATCATTAATAAATCAAAAATAAAAATATACCAAATCATATCCACTAATACTGGGTAAGACAGAAGTTTCCCAGTATGCCATTACCAAATTTGCATAATTGGGAGCCGTGCGGGCTCCCATACCTACCTCTCTTTATTGTCAATAATAACAATCACAAAAATAAAGAAGTTGTTGGTGAGAACATAATCTATACGCCATCAAAAACTTAATTTCCCCTAACATGTAATCTTCAATTTTGTTTAACATAAAAGCTGTCTACTCTACTCTTACATCGTATCCAAACAGACCAAACTAAGACCAGTATGTCACTTTCAAGAAGCAAAGCAAACCAAGGATAAGACAAGAAAGTGATTCCACAGCAGAGTATTTGATTAAACAAGTAAAAGTTTAAAATGTAAATAAAAAGATGAGCGCTTTCAGCCCTAGGCCTTCATCAGATCTATAAGCATTCATTCATTCACTAACTTCACTTATATGGAAGTGCCCAATGGAACTCATCTTCTTAGGCGATGCCTTCTCAGTACCAGCTTTAAAGGAACAAGCTCGTTTAAGCCTAGATTTTTGTCAGCCCTCAAATCTGCTATCCATTTAGTCTCTTCAAATTCAGTGATTTCTTTCAAGTTACCTTTTCTTGCACCACAGTGTATCACTTGAAGTGCCATAAACAGGAACAAATGACTATTATTTGCCATTATATGTTTGCTCCGTGCATTTGTAGATGTTCTATTTCTGATAACTCTTAGATGTGAAAAAATTCTAGTTCTAAAGTGGCAGTTTGTCTTTCCAACATAGCAGCAGGTGCATTGTGTGCATAAGGCTACATAAATCAAGTTCTGAGTCCCACAATCAGCATATGTTCTCAAAGAATACATCTTTTGTGCCACAGGGTGCTGAAAATATTGATTCTGCATTATATACGAACATGCTTTAAAGTGGCCACATTTGAAAGCACTTTGTATATGTGTCAAGGTCTTTTTATGTTTTCTATTCCCATCATTACATAAAAGCTGTTTTAAATTCATTTTATTTTTATAACAGAAAGTAGGTGTTTATCCCACTATTCTTTTTATAGACTCATCTGTTGTTAATATCTGCCAGTTCTTCCTCGTTATGTTGCAAATTAGTTTAACATCTTGACTGTATGTTATTGCACATCTCATGTTCAATGTTTCATTTCTCCTCTTGGGATTACTGTTTTTTTGTGAATTTGTGGAGTAGTATTGCTTTCCTTTTGTACTTCTCTGTTGTTGTACCTCTATGTCATGTCATCCAATTATTTTCTCTTATATCCTCTACTACTCAGTTCATGTTTCATTTCCAACATCTTCTCTTGATAGATATCGTCCTCGGTGTTAAGTCTAGACTGCCTCAACAGTTTGCTTTTGACTAGCTGTGCGAATACATGTATTGGATAATATAGCTGCATTCCTTCTGAATGGTATTCCCATCCATGGACAGACTATACTTGTTTCACAGTCCACACTGGCTAAGCACTCAGTGCCTAAGACATGTACCATAGCAGCTCAGTCAAAGTCAGATACTGTTCAAAAGAAGTGGAATGCAGTTGCATTACTTTTTTTCTTTTGAGGGAAGCAATCCCCCTCTCACTACCATGCAGTGAGCTGGTATATCTCCACTTCTTTGTGGCATTTGTGTGCGAGTGTCTTTTGTACAATTTTGTTCTGTTGAAATCTGTTAGATTGTCATGGCTTTTATTATGCAAGCTGGCAGTGTACTCGTGTTTTTCTTTTTAAATTTTCTGTAGTGCAGTGCGACTGTGAAGTTGGTACATATAAGTTAAAGAGCTGTGGGGCCATGACCCCCCCCCCCCATCCCACATGGGTTGTGCAGGGGAGCTGCTGTTGCTACAAAAATGTTTTCTGTTTTTTTTTTAAGTTATGTTTCTTGATAGTGAAAATTGATGATGACTGACTCTTTTTTTTTTATATTCCACTGGAATGTAGGGAAACCCAGAGAGCTTCATCTATTGTACCCTACTTTTATTTATATAATCAAGTCTAAAGACAAGATATCTGAGGGAAAGATGAATTTAACTCACTATGACCAACCCATGTTTTGATTAGTTGCATTCTTTCAGAACATGTCCACAACATGCATGACTGTCTTTTGACTTGCACAGTTAGGATTCCACAAGCTGTAAGATCTTGTACATTCATGCATCGCTTTTATCTTGCTCCATCAGAAGGTAGCTCCTTCAGCCTCAGCATATGTCTAAGCCTTTTCTGTGGGCCCACCCTGTGAAATTTTCTGTTCCACCACATAAGTGGCTCTCATGTGACAAACTTAATAAATATGCATGTAGAACCTATTTATTGCAGCAAATTTCTGATGTGGCTTCATGTTTATGAAGTGACTTGTTCTGCTGAGCTAATTCTGCGTTTATTAATTCTGCTTTTGTGGGTATTATGTTTTCTTAATATTTATTGCAGAGGCAGCAAATATGTCTATATTCAGCTTCTTCATGTAAGTGAGAGCTAAGATCAAGCCAGTATATTCAAGGCTAAAATAAATATTTTGCAAGCCAAAATAGCCAGTTCAGTGCCAGAAGCATTCAGCTACTGTATAAAATAATTGTGTGCTGTAAACTAGATTAAACCTTTGTTTTGATTTGTAGAGGCAAGCCAGACCTCTTGCTAACTTAGGCTTGGCTTTCAGTGAAATATTCTTGGCTTGTCCATCTATATTTTATTTGTTTTAAATTTTTCTTGTGCAGTGTTTTGACTGGAATGAGCACTACCAAATTAATTTTACTGCCGACCCCACTAGCAATATTGGAGCCTTCCTGCATACCTTATAAAGCACTTGAAGTACTTGCTAGTCCGGGATAGCTTCAGAGGAAAGTGTGAATTCATCTATGAATACAGATCCATATGCATGAGAAATAGTTATCAAGCATGGTAAGCCGTATGTTCCAACAAAATGTGCTTATAAAAGTTGCAGAGGAAGCATTTACCCTCAAAATATTGACAACAATGTCAAACACTCTCCCATAAATGCATATTAAATATTAATAATATGAAGATTACTGTGGTAGATATGGCATGGAATAGCCTACAGAAAGACCTATAGTGACTCGGATTGTGGCAAGAGAGGTGGCATCTCAGATTTGCTTTATTAAAAAGGGGTAGACCCATGGAAAATAAAGAGCCTTAGAGAGATGATACTGCAAGAGAGATGAGGATAAATATTACAGGTAATGATCACCTCCAAGCTGAAAAATGCTATGCAGTATGAAAGGGTAGCGGTAAAAACTAATAGGATTAGAGTGAATGCACAGGGAGTAGATTCCAGAAATGCTGAAGCCAACTTTAGGGCACTGGTAAGGCCACATCTGGAATACTACATGTGCATCTGAAGGCTTACAGAGAAAATTAAAATATGGTAGAAAAAGCAAGCAATGCAGAAAACTAAGCAAACTGATGGAGGGGGTGCTGGGGTATGAGTAGGGTCACTAGGACTGCGAACTTTAGAAGAGAAAGATACAGAGGAGATATGATGCAGAGGCACATGGCATTGCTTGGGAGAAGGGCAGCACAGAGAGTTGAATGGGAAGGGTGGGCTGATAGGGTAGGGACCACAAGTGATAGATATGGACGTGAGAAAATCTCACTTCACAGAGAGGATGGTGGGTACCTGAACTATATTACCTAAGGCAGTGGTGCATTTATAGGTTCAAACAAGCAAAAGATGGGGCATTGTTTGCACTGCCCTACTGTGCGTTACGGTTCTCTAAGAACAACATTTATGACATAACTGCATAAATGAGTACAATAGCTGAGATTATTACTATGGGTTGTACAAGCATGTATGCCAAAGCTATCTGTAACACTGATATGGACTTGATATAGCATGGGTCTTCTTCCTGTTGCATGTCCAGATATTCATATAGATATGTTGATGCTGTTGTAGAATGCTTTAGTCCTGGACATGTTACCTGAATAAACACACTAGTCCTGGACATGTTACCTGAACAAACACACTAGTCCTGGACATGTTACCTGAATAAACACACTAGTCCTGGACATGTTACCTGAATAAACACACTAGTCCTGGACATGTTACCTGAATAAACACACTAGTCCTGGACATGTTACCTGAATAAACACACTAGTCCTGGACATGTTACCTGAATAAACATAATAGTCCTGGACATGTTACCTGAATAAACACACTAGTCTTGGACATGTTACCTGAATAAACACACTAGTCCTGGACATGTTACCTGGTCCTGGGCATGTTACCTGAATAAACAAACTAGTCCTGGACATGTTACCTGAATAGACACACTAGTCCTAGACATGTTACCTGAATAAACACACTAGTCCTGGACATGTTACCTGAATAAACACAATAGTCCTGGACATGTTACCTGAATAAACACACTAGTCTTGGACATGTTACCTGAATAAACACACTAGTCCTAGACATGTTACCTGAATAAACACACTAGTCCTGGACATGTTACCTGAATAAACACACTAGTCCTGGACATGTTACCTGGTCCAGGGCATGTTACCTGAATAAACACACTAGTCCTGGACATGTTACCTGGTCCAGGGCATGTTACCGGAATAAACACACTAGTCCTGGACATGTTACCTGAATAAACACACTAGTCCTGGACGTGTTACCTGAATAAACACACTGCTCAACTCCTTCTTGCTGTTTTTCCGGAGCATCTTATTTAACAGGAAATATTTGACCTTCTATATATGAGCACACTTTTTAACCCAAAATAATGTATATGAAACAATTTGTGTTCATAACCATCTATAAAACATACATCTGAAAAACAACAAACCACAAAAGTATTACTGAAATTATTTATTAGGAAAAGTGCAAATACAAAACGAAGAGAGACCACAACAGCAAATTCCTTGTGTGAATTACAGGCAATGCTGCTTATGTACATGTAAATGATATTATCATATCTCAGACCTCTAATTTGCAGTTCAGTGCCAAAATCAGAAGGGCAGGTATGCCAAGGATGCCTGACCATGATAATTCAGTCCTAACGCAGAAGTGCACATGCTGCTGATACTACCATGGAGAGGGAAAAAAAGGGATTTCCACTGTTCCATGGAGGAGAACCTGAGGAAAGTAGTGTCTACTGGTGCGAAAGCTATGAAATGTTAACTTGACACCTCAAATCTGACCCCTATAAGTGTTCTGAAACAGTATGAAACAAAGGGCCAGCACTCAATGCTGGGTAATCCAGTCTTGTGCTGAGAAAGCTTGCATCTGGTGGAAATATCGGGACTTAAATCTATGCCTTAATGATGCTCATACAATCCATCATTTTTGTAGTTATGTTCTAAATGTTGTCCTCAGAGAACCATAACAAACAGTGGGGCAGTGCATATGAGACTGATAAGTAGTGTTTGCTCACATCATTCAGCAGTGCTATAGCAGACACACACACACACACACACACACACACACACACACACACACACACACACACACATGAACACACACAAATACACAATAATGTTATATGGTGCTATAATCTGTGGAATCATAATATCACCAGCTAGTGGGCTTTATTGCCAGTGTGCACTAAAATAGATATATGTCACTGCATCTTTTTAAATTAGATCAAGCAGTGACCAAAATAGATTATCAAGGGATCAGTGCATTCTCACAGTTAACATAAATACATTTAATTCACTAATGCACAAAACCACAACATCAAGTACTGACATGAGCAAAATCATGAAACATATACAACATTAACATCCACTATGAATTATTATGAAACAGTGCTCATTTTCAAGTCACATAACATAAAGTTCCTTAATTTATAACTAAACTGACATTGGTAAAACAAGTACACACACATGCACACCCACAAAGGAATTTTATGAGGAAGGAAATTAAATGTGAGGACACTGATGGTGGCAAAACATGAATGAACAATACTGAAGTCTGTTGAATTAGAAACAAAATGGCTTGATGCACAAGGAAAAGCACAGTACCAAAACGATATATCCAACAGCTTTATTACGTGATCCACTCCACAAGCACAATGCTGTGCTAAGTACTTAGAGAGAAATTACTGTACTACTCTATGCAGGGGCAGTGAGAACTCACTGCCCCTGCATAGAGTAGTACAGTAATTTCTCTCTAAGTACTTAGCACAGCATTGTGCTTGTGGAGTGGATCACGTAATAAAGCTGTTGGATATATCGTTTTGGTACTGTGCTTTTCCTTGTGCATCAAGCCATTTCGTGGAGTTACAAGTTTGTTTTCACTTTTTTTGTTCTTGTTTCTGAATTAGAAACAAAAACAGTAACAAAATAGGGAAACACTGATACAGTACATTTAAAGGTGTGGCAAAAAAGAAACACAACCATAGGCCAGATTATTATTTGTTAAAAAGAAGAGAGGGATTCATAAGAGATCAGATGAGTGTATATCATTACCTATCTGGAAGCAGAGAAATGGGGCGGGAAAGAGCAAGTAAGAGAAAACAAGATGGAAGAATGTATAATTTTAAGCACATTTCATGATTGCGCTTGTTAAAGCTCTGCGCAGTGGCGCCATGCTGAAGTAAACTATTATGGTGCCAGAAAGTCTGCTTTTCATTTTTCCCCTTGGATCTTGCGAGTTCTTTCTCTCTCTCTCTCTCCCTCTTGCACTTCAAAAATCTTAATCGCTTTGCACTTCCACAAGGTTTTGTAGCAATTATTGTAGCACACCTAAGTCCCATCAGCACTAGTTGTTCTTCATGGAAATAGCTCCAGTACTTAGTATTTACAACCATCCCTCCTGGCATGATTAAAGGGCAGTTCCATGTGCTTTCTCCTATTAACCTGGTGCACTTGGGCATTCTGAGGCAGTGTAACAACTGCCTCATGTACACAGACAACCCTCTCCTCTTACCTCCCAACACTCAGACTTGTGAGAGATGCACTTATATCACCAAATTGGAAGCTATGCACTCTCCAGCCAAGACCGGACTAGCTGGTCAAGAGGAGAAGGTCAACAACTGCACCACATGACATGGAACACATAGCCCTCCAGAACACCTACCATTAAAGCTGTCACATAAAAACACAAACCACAGATCCACCTTCACAGAGGCTCTCAGTAGAAATTTACCCAAACAGCAGTGACCTCCAAGACAGAAATGCACTTGACCACTACAACACAGCACAAACCACGGGACACACAGCTCACCTCCACAGTGTGCCCCTCAATCTAAGCCACTAAGGCTAAACACCTTGCCCAATACACTAATCATAGGTGACTCAATAGTGAGGCACACAGATGTCCCACTCACTAGGTTGAATAAGGAGAAGGTAACAGTTAGCTATCAGGTGCCAGAATCCGACACATAACCCAGCACTCAGGTCACTCCACAAGTACAAATATGACTGTCATTGTCCATGTGGGTGTGAATGACCTGAGAGTCACCTCCCTGGACTACATGAAAAGAGACATGGTGGAGCTCTTGGATTATGTGGCTGAGGCAG
This sequence comes from Protopterus annectens, assembly GCF_019279795.1. Taxonomy (NCBI): domain Eukaryota; kingdom Metazoa; phylum Chordata; order Ceratodontiformes; family Protopteridae; genus Protopterus; species Protopterus annectens. The sequence goes on from NC_056751.1 coordinate 418,265,070, forward strand.
GTATGACCCTAGCCCTGAGCAGTATCCTACCATCACCCAGAATGATACCGCAGTACAAACAAAAAAATATTGACTTCAGCAATTGGCCAAGTTTCTGGTGTAATTCTAAGGGGATCCAGTATCTGTTTGCTTGGGATGATATGATTGATAGACCTCGATGTTTTGCCAGAGATGGCCTGCATCTGTCACCCCTGTGTTTCTGGGTACTGGCTAAGGCTCTTGCCATGCCTATAGTGCCTTTTTTAGGCAGTGTTCCAAAGACCAAATTACTACTGTAACAGCTATAAATAAATGCAATTTGAGGGTCATGCTGCTCAATGCTAGAAGTCTACATCTCAAGATGCACTTGCTCGAAGCATTCCTCAAAATGGAGAACATCAACATTTGTGCTGTAGTAGAGACATGGTTTAAAAAGGCAGAAAGCACCCCTGTGCTACCAGGCTATAACTCATTCCACACCTTTCGGCCCAGAAACATGGAATGAAGCTCCAAAGGTGGTGGCGTCTCCATATTCATAAAGGATGTGCACACCTCCAGACTAGTAGCCCAGCATAACGCATCTGAGATACTTCAGGTACAACTAACATTGAGTAAGATGGCGATCCAGATCATAGCCTGCTATAGATCCCCATCTATGTGCCTAGACTCTCACTCCACATTCCTAAGCACCATGGAATCTATCAAGGTCCAACGCAACACACTCATACAAGGAGGCTTCAACTACTCCTCCATAAACTGGGAAAACTACTCAAGCACCAATACACTGGCCCAACGCTTCCTGGAATTCATCAGTTCCAATGCCCTGGACCAGCTCATTCTGACCCTCACTAGAGGAAGCAACATCCTTAGCCTGGTTATTAACTAACACAGGTGACTGTTGCTCTATACAAACAGTCAATCCCTCCTTGGTCAGATCCAGCCATAAACTAATCACCATGGAAATCCACATCTCAACCACACCCACCACAAAGGTAACCACCTTGAAAAACTTCTCCAGAGCTGACTTTGGGCTCCTAAAAACAGACATGGCTAACTTCACGGCACCCATGTCAATGGAAAATAGCTGCATGACTGCCGAATCATACACCAATGCACTGTACGAACATGTACATAAATGCATGGAACTACCCATACCCAACAAAACCAAGATACTCTCTTCCAAAAAAAGGAAGCCAATCTGGTGGTCCCCTGCCATTAATAAACTCTACAACAGAAGGAAGAAACTGTTGCAGAAAAAGGTGAAATCACAAGACTGGAAAACCTCCCTTATTTGCCTCAGCAAAATGTTGAGATCCCTTATCACATCCTCCAAAGCCAGCTATGAAGGCAGAATTGCAGCAGACACTAAAAACAATTACAAAGCCTTCTATAGTTATATCAAGAACCTCAATGGCAATACCCAGATTTGCTCTGAGTTACTGCAGAATGGTACCTTCTATATTGAGCTAACAGATATAGCCAGCATACTGGCCGACAGATTCAGTGCCAACTTTACCCCTCCCCTCTTAAAGGACCAATCACAATACCAGAAGAATGCCAGGCACCCAGCAGTACTGTAACACAGGTTAAGGCTGCATTGTCCAAGGCCAAGAATACAGCTTCCATGGGACCCAATAATATACCTGGCTGTATTCTACATGAACTACAAAGCGAACTGGCACTACATCTCTCTGCCCTGTTCAATCACAGCCTCACCTCAGGCTTTTTCCCTATCGAATGGTGCACTGCTACAGTCATCCCTCTCCATAAATGGGGAATGACTACAGACCCTGGAATTATTGCCCCACTAGCCTGACCAGTGTGATATGTAAAGCTATGGAGCGCATTATCATGGACCTGATTAACAAAGATATAGGAAATCTCCAAACTCTAGACCCCACACAATTTGGCTTTGTGAAAGGGAGATTATGCCTGCTCAACCTGATTGACGTCTTTGAGTCAGTCGCCAGGGCTGTGGATGAAGGTAAGGCAGTACATACAGCCTACCTCAATCTAGCCAAGGCCTTTGATACCATTCCTCACTCAGGAATTATTGATAAACTCACCAAACTAGGCATCAACCCCTATATCATTAGGTGGGTTGCAAATTAGCTCACAGATAGACCACACAGTGTGAAAGTAGTGGACTCCAAGTCAGACTGCCGACCAGTCATGAGTGGAGTCCCACAGGGATCAGTCCTGGGTCCTCTCCTGTTCAGCATCTACTTCTCAGAAGTCCAGGCCAACATAATGGGACTCTGGCTGACCATGTTCACAGATGACTGCAAGCTGTGAGCCATTATTAACTCACCAAGTGATGCAGACATCCTACAGAAAAGGCCTCACTGAAACCAATGACTGGTGTCAAAACCATGGCCTTATGCTTAACGCAAAAAAATGCGTCATCATCCCCTTTGGTAAAACATCAGTTCCCACTAATTACCACATCAATGGGAGCCCACTGAACACTGAAGGCGTTATAAGAGATCCGGGATGCTGGTTGGCAGCAACCTCTCCTTTGACCACCACATTGCCACTGTGGTCAGAATGTCCTTCTGTGTGGCACATATCATTACCAGGGGTTTTGCATCCAGTAAGAAAGAGATCATTGTCTCTCTCTCTCTCTGCTCTTTCCTCATTAGACCAGTTATTGAGTATAATGTCCCATTTGGCATGTAGCTTACTAGACACCTGCAACAGCTGGACAGGCCACAGAAGTACCTCATGAAGAGGATCCTAGGCATTAAACACATGGCCTACATGGACAGACTCAAAAGACTCCAGCTATTCTCTGTCTCATATCACCTACATAGAGGCATTCTCAGCTTGACTTACAAAGCCATGTCTGACCCAGCTCTGTTAGAAATGCTACATCTAAAGAAATCCTAATCCCCCTGCACCACATGCTCCAGAGACCTCAACCTCATGACCACAATCAACAGAACATGCTGGAGGAACAGGTTCCTCACTCAGAGACTGCCCATGCTCAGGAAAAGACTTCCCATACATGTCAAGCAGAGCACCTCGCTGTCCCTCTTCAAGAGAAATCTTGATGAGTGGATGGGTAATAGAAAGTTCACCCCGGGGATTATTCCAGTGGCACTGAGAACTAACATCAGGTGGCATGATGCCAGGGCACTTCTATGGGCTAGGCTTGTAAAGGCTCCAAGGCCATTAGCCTAGTACACACCTATGAACCTGTGATTGTGCTTAGAAGACTAGGATGAACAAAGTAATAAATAGAATCAGAAACTATGGTGTCAGAAGAAATGAGTTAAACCTTATTTATGACATAAAGGACAGGTGCCAAACCTAAGAGAAAGTTACCACAAAAAACCTATGCACAAGTAGGGAAAGACTTAATGGACAAAGGTACTGAACACACACAAAAAAAATTTAATTTAAAAAATGATTTAAATGAGAATAATCCTAATAAATTAAAAATATTTTTAGATAAAAATTGTGGATTTGACAATGACCAATTTTATGTGAACACAATGGATAACACCGTACCTAATGGCTCTTTAAAGGATTTGATTTATTTGTTTGGTAAGAAATTGAATTTGATTAATACTTTGAAGCTTGAGAATGCTTACCTTACCAAATGTATTAATACACACATTATACCTAAAGGGCTAAGGTTTTTTAAATTTCCTATGGGCATTGATATAAATGATAGTATTAAGAAGGAATTTAACACATTATTTGACAGATGTGGTGTAGAATACATGAGAATATTAATTAAATTTAATGACGAAAAATTAGTTAAATGCATGCAGGAGGTAGAAAAACTAAATGAAACTATTTTAAATGACTTATTGTTTGCACGGTGGGAGAACTTGTATACCAAACAATTTACCATGGCAGAATCCAATACAAAAAAGGCATATAATAGGAAGAATTCTAAACTAACAAGAGACATTCAACAATATGAAAAAGGGACAGTTTATGTCTGGAGAAATAATTCTAACAATGTTGATAATAGATACGAAAACACTCGGAATAGTTATGTATATAATCAAAGCTACAAACAGGATTATACGAATTCACATTTTTGGGACAGCAGAAATTACGAAAAGACAAGGGATTGGAAGTGGGGCGGGAATTGGAAGAAGCCGCAATATTAAATAATGAGAAAACAATATTAAGTAATGAGACAACAGTTGAACAAGTGGGGGGAAATTAAACTAACATTCTGTACACAAAGGTTAAGTCATATGACATAGACCAACATACCACAGATGAGATCTCAGTTATTAGTAGTGTAGGTGTTATTAATAGTTACAGGAATTTCAATATATTCAATTACACAGATTTAAAATTGGATGTTTCTCATTTCAACTTATTTTCGAAAGGTTTGAAATACATCCCTACTTCTAAGTTTAATTTGGTAGATAATATCTGCCAAGTTAAATTATATATTAGAAAACTTAATTTGGCTGTTATGTTTAACAACACAGGAGATAAAGAGACGAAGTGTAATAAGGAACACACTCTTTTAAAAAAGAAGAGTACATTTATGCCTATATGCCATCCTACTGTTGGAGTGTTTGAGAAATCGGTAGTTAAACAGATGTACCAGCTTAACAATAAATTAAAGGCAAAAAATTACAAATCTAATTTATCAAAAGAAGAACTAGCTACCCTTACAAAGATTACAAATGATAGATCCATCCGAGTTATGAAACCGGACAAAGGTGGGGGCATAGTTATTTTTGATCAGTTATCATATGCCTCCAAGATTTTTGACATTTTACATTCTACTGGTAATTATGAAATTGTTTCTACCAATGAAGTTAATTTGGCTTATAGAAGAATAAACTCTCATATTGAAGATCTTCTTATAGATAGACGAATAACATTAGACACCTACAATTTTCTCAAGGTAGACCATCCTGTAACAGCTACCTTAGTAGGTATTCCCAAAATTCATAAGAATCTGGATGACCCCCCTTTTAGACCAATTTTCTCAGACAATAGATCCAAAACTTTTCCATTGGGAGTAGCTATTGATAATACGTTAAAACATGTTTGTGAAAAAATTTCCCATCTATCTAAGGATTCCTGGTATTTTTTGTCCCATTTTCCTACACATGCATTCAAGAAAGATATTTTATTTGTTACTATTGATGTCATAGATCTTTTTTCATGTATACCGAAAGTAGAAGGGTTAGAAGCATTTATAAACATGCTGACCTTGACTGGGACAAGATTTGTCTAATTACTGAAATGATGAGTATAGTATTAGATCACAACTATATTTACTATGAAGGTGAAATATTTAGACAAACTAAGGGTGTTGCATGTGCTCCTATTTTTGCTAATATGGTAATGTTAGACTGGGAAGAATCTGTTATCTTTCCAAGTGATTTTTACAAACACATAAAATATTATATACGTTACCTAGATGACATATATATTTTGTGGGATGCTAATGTAGAGATTCTTATGAAATTACTTGAATTCTAGTAGTAGTTTTCTTAAATTCACATATGAACAGAGCCAAGACGGACTTGCATATTTAGATACATATGTATTTAAAGATAACTCTCAATTTTCTTCAAAAATACATAGGAAGACTACATTTTCCAACAGTTATCTGGAATACTCAAGTAATCATCCTAAGTCTTTAATGAAAAATATTTTCAAGGGGCAAATAATTAGAGCTCTTAGAATGACATCAGGCTATTCTGATATGATTGCAGAGGTAGCTTATATTACAACATTATTTAGAGATAGAGGCTATGACACTAGAATGATGTGTAACATAAGTAATTATGTGGTTAAAAGATGGGGAACTAGATACACATCATTATTAGGTTTGGAATTTAATAGTTCACATAACAACAATGTTGTTATTTTTAAACCCCAACCTACAGATTTTGGTAGATCATGCATCCTAGAATATGGACCATTTTCTTATAAAGTTAAAGAAATTTTAAATAAAAATTGGAACATTATACTAGCTGATACACAAGTAGCTAATATTCTAGGACAACAACCTAATTTTGTTAATAAAGTGGGCCCTAATATTAAGAGATTGTTAGAAAATCCCCCTATACAAAAATGTACCACACATAACAACACACAAAAGTGTGGTAGTTGTAACTGGTGTTTTTTAATTAACACCAGCCAAGGTATTAGGTCAGACAATGTGACCCGATCTTTCATCAAGTTTAGATCAGGAAATTGTAAGACGAAATATGTTGTATATATTGCTTTATGTATGGTTTGTTCAGCTTTCTATATTGGGAAGACCGAGAGACAGCTGAACAAACGAATTTATGGACACATCTATTCCATTAAAAAGAGCGATGAAAAAAACGCTCTTTATAGGCACATTAAACAACATGGGTCTGATCATCGATTCACATTTGCTATAATTGATATAGTTAAACCTGACCCTGGGGGGGTGATCAGAAGGGCTATTTATCGTTTAGAGAAATGTGGTGGCAAATATATACTGATGCTGCATCTGTTCCAGGTTTGAATGATAGTATAACTACAAAGCCATTATTACACAGATTGACCTATTAACCATCATGTATTTATGAGTATATATATATATATATATATATATATATATATATATATATACATATATGTGTTTTGCTTCCTCTTTCTGCAGGATTCTGCCCAAAGAAAACATATTTTCTTACAATATTATAACATAAATTAGACTATTCATTGTATTTTATTATATTTTACCAACATTTTTAACAGATCAGATATTAATGTAGTTTTTTAAGTTATATATTAATATAACTAAGAATTATGTGAATTGATTTTTACGTAGTTAAAGAGTGTGTACAGCTTTAAATATTTTAAAAAAATTTTTGGCGCCAAAGTTTCTATTTATATGGCTTGTAATTCAAAATGGCTTTTAGTTCTTATGAAGCCTGTATTATACACGGGTGAAAGTGCTCAACCAGTTTTGTGACTTTTTCTTATTTTTGTTCTTGTTCGTTACACTTCTGTATTAAACCAGTGGATTTTTTAAGCTGCTGCTTGCACGAGTTTTTTGGAACATTTTCGGGCTTCTCAAGCTTACATAGTGAGGAGTGAGCAGTTGTTTTTTGCTTCAAAGTGGTTCCTTATTTATGGAATAAAACCCCACAAAAACTCAAAATATCTTACTGAAATAAGTAAGAGGTAAGGTAACTTGTATTCTAGGGAAACAGAGTCATGTTATTAAATAAGCTATCAGTATGCAGGGTTGTGGCTATAATATGCTAATTCAAGCTTTACCTTGTAGTTTTATGTATGATTCTTCCACTGTCTGTAGATTGTGTAAGCCTAAGCAAATTACCTAACCAGACGATTTCTCACATGTAATCCTGAAAATAGGCACTTCTGGCTAGTTGGTCACATCAGAAAATAATTTAAAACAAATCATTGAAAGAGATTTAAGGTATAGAGAAGGGAAAAAAAACTCTTAAGTAGGATTTGCATCCTATCACATAGGTAGCAAATAACAAAGTAGGTGGAATAAGTCATCCTTGTCTGTTATTAAAAATGCTGAATCTTTTGCTTTTGTATAAAACAGGAACGTATGAAATACTACCAATGGCATCAACAGATTCACCTGGCAAAGTAATTATAATCAAGCCAAGCAGTGAATAAGTAAGGAGTCTGTTCCTTCCGCAGGTGAGCCAGGTTCAGACAATAGCTCAAGTTTCTGAGGACTAACTAGGAGATGGAAGAGGTGAGTTGGAGTGCAACTCACAGTCTTTACAGGGGATGTGAGGTTAGTAACCATCACTGCCAATAGTGTTAGTATTCCTGAAGGAGACCAAGGTACATGGTGATTTGTAGGAAATACCAGAAGTCTAAACCTCAAAATGCACTCACTCGAGGCACTCCTTAAAATGGAGAACAACGACATCTGTGCAGTGACAAAGACCTGGCTCAAGGCTCCAGAGAGCACCCCTGCATTACCAGGCTATAATTCATACCACACCTTTTGGCCAACTAACTTGGACTGAAACACTAAAGGCAGAGGCGTGTCCATATTCATTAAGGATATCCACACTTCCAGGCTAGTTGCTCAGCATAATGCATCTGAGATTATCCAAGTGCAACTAACTCTGGGCAAGACTGCAATCCAAATTGTAGCTTGCTACAGATCCCCCACCATGCCCCAGGATTCCCACTCCTCATTTCTTGATACACTGGAAAATATTAGGGTACAACCTAACACCCTAATAATGGGCGATTTCAACTACCCCATCATTAACTGGGAAAACTACTCATGTACCAACTCTTGTGCTCAGCGTTTTCTGGAATTCATAAATTCCAATGCCTTGGATCAACATATCCACACCCCCACCAGGGGTAGCAATATCCTAGACCTGGTCATTATCAACATGGGCAACCGGTGTTCCACACCAGAGGTCAAATCCTCGTTGGTCAGATCCGACCACAAGCTAATCACCCTAGACATCCACATCCCACCCCCACCCCACCCCCAATTAGGGAAACCACCGTAAAAAAATTCTCCAAAGCCAACTTCACGCTTCTTAAGACAGAAGTGGCAAACTTCACGACACCCATGCTGATGGACAATAGGAGTACAACTGCTGAATCCTATAAAAATGCACTTTATAAGCACTTACACGAGTGCATGGATCGTGCAATCCCTAACAGAACCAAGATGCTATTCTCCAAAAAAAGGAAGCCAGTCTGGTGGTCCCCTGCCATAAACAAAATCTACAACAGAAGAAAGAAACTATTGCAAAAAAGAGTAAAATCCCACGATTCGTGGAACTCCCTGGTCCTCAGTAAGAAGCTGAGATCCCTCAAAATCCTCCAAAGCTAGTTACGAAAACAAAATTGCCACTGATTCTAAAGACAACCACAAAGCATTCTATAGCTATGTCAAGAATCTCAATGGCAACACTCAGATCTGCTCTGCGTTACAGCACAATGGCACTAAATATACAGAACCAACTGATATTGCCAACATCCTGGCAGATAGGTTTAGTGCTAACTTTACCCCCCTCTCATCCCCTAAAGGGCCCATCTCTATACCAGAAGAATGCAAAGTTCATGTAATCACAGCTGCACAGGTAAAAAAAAAGCACTCTCTAAAGCCAGGAACATAGAATCCATGGGACCTGACAACATCCCAGGCTGCGTTCTACATGAACTACAGAATGAACTGGCACCCCACCTAAGTACCATGTTCAAAGATAGACTCACCTCAGGCTTTGTGCCCACTGAATGGTGCACAGCAACACTTATCCCACTCCACAAAGGGGGAGCCACCATGGACCCCGGGAACTACCGCCCTATTAGCCTGACGAGTCTGGTCTGCAAGGCTATGGAATGTATCATCATGTAATTTATAAACAATGACACTGGTAATCTCAAACTCTGGACCCTACCCAGTTCAGGTTTGTAAAAAGCAGATCATGTCTTCTAAACCTGATAGACTTCTTTGAAGCGGTCACCAAAGCCGTAGATGAGGGTAAGGTGGTTCACACAGCCTATCTAGATCTTGCCAAGGCTTTTGACACCATTTCCCACTCTGGAATTATAGATAAACTCACTAAACTAGGTATAAATCCCTATGTCACAAGATGGGTTGCCAACTGGCTCACTGACAGATCCCACACTGTGAAAGTAGCAGACTCCAAATCCAACTTCAGACCAGTGACAAGTGGAGTACCACAGTGTTCAGTCCTGGGTCTTCTCCTGTTTGGTATCTTCTTCTCTGAAGGGGTCTATATTAGCAAATCGAAAAACCTTTTAACCGAATACCTAAATGTCGACACCTATAATGCGATCCGCAAAAATCCCGAATGCACTAAACAGCGAAAAATAAAATAACGAACTGTCATAGTCGGCCAACCCCACCACCTGCTACATACTACCTACCCAAACAAAATAAATAAACCACATACATACACTAACCAAACCCTACTTCTAACCTAAAGTAAAGCACCAAAACCCTACCTCTAACCCTACACTAAACCCCACAAACACAACTAACTATGCACTATCCTTAACCCCTCCCTAACCCTAAGGTCTGTAACTACCGCACAAGTCCCCTACAAACATACACCCAAAAAAATAAATACACATATATATAACAAAACCCTACTTCCAACACTACACTAAACCCCACATACACAACTATCTATGCACTATCCTTAACCCCTCCCTAACCCTAAGGTCCATAAATACCGCACACTTCCCCTACAGACATGCACCCAAAAAAAAAAAATAAATACACATACATACAGCTAAATAAAACCCTACTTCTAACACTACACTAAATCTTACATACATTACCTATCTATTAACTTACCTTAATCCACATCCTAACCCTAAAGTCCTATCTATCGCCCACTTACCTTACGGAGCTATACTGCAGATGGGCCAACCATTGCACTTCGACATTTCCATTTTCGCTGTTTTGAACGTTTGGCATTTCCGTATTTCGCACAATACATGTCACTCTTTCCGTATTCGTGATTACAGTCTTTTGATCTGCTAATAGGAACCCCTCTGAAATACAGGCTAACACAAAAGGTCTTTGGCTAATGAAGTTTGCAGATGACTGCAAACTAGGAACCATAATCAAAACTCCTAACGATGTGGACATCCTACAAAAGAGCCTCACTGAGACAGATGCCTGGTGTCACAGACATGGCCTCAAGCTCAATGCCAAAAAAGTGCATTGTCATCCCTTTTGGTAAAAACTCTGTACCCATGAACTACCACATAGGCAGTAGTCTACTTAACACCGAAAGTGTGATAAGAGACCTTGGGACACAGGTGGACAGTAGTCTCTCCTTTGATAATCACATCACCACAGTAGTCAGGAAATCCTTCACCGTGGCACATCTCATCACAAAAGGTTTCTCATCCAGGAAAAAAGAGGTCATTGTTCCCCTCTACTTGTCACTCATTTGACCCATTATAGAGTACAATGCCCCTTTTGGTACTTACCTCACAAGACATCTACAACTGGAAAGGCCGCAGAAATACCTCACAAGGAGGATTACCGGCCTCAAACAGATGCCCTATGTAGACCGTCTCAAAAAACTCCAGCTTTACTCCGTTGCATATCACCTACTCAAAGGCAATCTCTGCCTAACATACAAAGCTATGTCAAACCCAGAGCTGTTGGACATGCTCCATTTAAAGAAATCCTAATCCCTCTGAGCGACACGCATTAGGGACCTAAACCTTGTCACCACAATAAACAGAACATGGTGGAGGGATAGATTCCTGTCCCAGAGACTTCCTATACTCTGGAACAAACTACCTATCTATATCAAACAAAGCTCCTCATTAGCACTCTTCAAGAAAAATCTTGATGATTGGATGGGAGATAGGAAATTCAGCCCGGTGATCAATTCTGTGGCTCTGCTTGACAGGAGCACAGGAAAATAATTTTCTTGGGTGGCGAAAGCCAGGGTACCATTTGGCTAGGCTTATATAGGACCTAGGGCCAATAGCCTAGTACCTACCTATGAACCATGCAGTTATACACTTCTGCAGGCAAGGCCATACCTTGTCAAGGGGGTTCAGTCTGTCATGTAATACACTATTTACAACTAATGGACAATAAAAGTGGTAAAAGGTCCCACTCAGGATTAATAACTACCATAGACAGGGACATTCTAGTGCTGTGTATGATGAGTGGCCCCTCTTATAGGTGCCTGGCAGGGGCCCCAAATAGGGTGTTGACAGGCTGGTGCACAGTAGGAATCTAAGAGTGGATATGACATAACAGGGGAAAGCTCTGTCAACTTTTCACAAAAGCTGAGTCAGAAGACAAGTTGGTAACTAAGATCTTGAGGCCCTAGCAAGTGTAATCATCATGGTCTTCTTTTTCACCACTGCTTTTCTATTGCTTGTCTTTACAGGTAACGACACAGTTATCTGAATCCCACTGCTGTCCAGCAGGAAAGCCCCCTCAATTTTCCTCACTTCACAGCCCTTGTTTTGTCTCTGAAATCTGTTCAACTTGTCTTGTAGAAAAAGAAATGATGTGATATAGCAGTGAGTCTCGGGGCATAAAGTCATTTGGTAGAAGTAAATGTATCAACTAACAATCTATGCAAAATTAGAGGAAGTCATCAAAAGTCAGAATTAAGCTTATTATCACCTCTTTAATCTTTTTCAATAGGATATTATGATTCGTACATATATTTTTTTACATTTTATCACATCCTCTGTATCACATACAGTACAAATGCAGTGAGCCGCATTCCTCTGTAGAAGATCCCTTTTTAGAGAAATGCATTACCAAAGCAATATAGAACTCATAATTTAATGATGGAAAGTCATAGGCTAGACGTGACTAAGCAGTTAAAGCATTGCATACAAAAATATTTATAAGAAAATATATACCTGAGAGAAGCTAGTTTATTCAAACTCAAATTAAAGCCTTTTCAAATGCACTAGAAACCACATCATAACCACAGAATGAAGCAACAGTAGTGTTGTGGTTTTTTTTACTGTTATTATTATATGCTCTGGGAAACAAGGTGGCATTTAATGATTCAGTCAAGCTAAACAGAGTAGGCTATCTTAAAATGTTTAACTCAATATCAAAACATCCCCATCAGGTTCAGAAACACTCTTCCATAAAAATCATAACTTTCAACTTAACCCTTAAACCTTAATGCTTATTCATTTATGTTTGTATGCACGTATGTTTTGGCAATTGAGGTGTCCAGCTGGGATGAGGGCATTAGCATAGGAAGTCCCAGCGTAGAACAGTGAGAAAAATATACCAGTTGTGTAGTCCAGAGAAGAGGTACAGAGCTAAAACATTTTATTGTGGTAGTACAGGTTTCACATGGCAAACATTAAAGTACTTTTCAGATGTCACTCAGCTTAACACAAGTAAAAACATCAAGGTACAGAACAGTAAAAACCTGTATACATAGGTATAGAAAATTAAAGAACTCAGATAGAGAAAATAAATCAGCTACAAAGAAAATAATTATAAAGATACATTTAAACATTACACAGATTAACCATAGCCACAATTAATACAAATGACAAGGTTTTACTTTATTGTCAAAATAAATGTTCCCTGCTGTAGAATTTTAATGTTCCATTGCTTCATATCATGTTAAGGTATCTCAATTACAGCATCATAGTTTTCTGCAACAAATAGAAAAAAGTTATAAAACACTTATTTCTTAATCATTACAGGTCATTTGCTATGTTTTCAGTTTTTTTTTTTTCAGAGGACACAATCGGAAAATAAGGGACTGTCATGTTAATAAGGCTAGGGCATAACCCTATGTGAGCAACGCCTCTCAGCATTAAGACACCTTTTGAGAACGCATGCAATCTAAGACGAGCTGAGGTTTAATGAAGTAATAATTCACACAGGTGAAAACTTAAACAATTGTTTATATATGTACAGAAGAAAAAGGCAGGACGGAGGGCAAAGGAGATGTGATAGAAAAAGAGAGCCAGACAAGATATAAAGATGGGGACAAGGTCCTGACAGAGAGCATTATACTACTAGAGAAGGACATGAGTGATTTATGACATACATGAAATTACCAAAGACTAAGCGAGGCACACATTTGGCCACACACCAAAATCATTTCCTTTAATAAAAACACCGGTATCGACCTGTTGTAGAAACGTGCAACAGTACATGAAATTCTCATGAAGACTTTATGGTTCTTAGTTTACCACTATATATCCAGTTATTCAGATTAAGAAGCTTAACTTGCCTTATAAATTCAATAATGGTTTACTTTGGCTGATTAAGTACTGAATTCCATATAGAGACAACATAAATGCTGAAACCGTCCCTCTCCAAACATGTTAAAACTTCTTGAGGGAATAATAAATCCACATTATGAGTTTAGTTTCCTTGCAGTGAAAAGCCACCACATTCAGCTATTAAGAGTTGGAGGTCGTTGAAGCAAAGTAACTTAAATGCCATCATAAAAGTTCTTAGTTCACTAATGAGGGTCACTGACTCATGGGACTTGATTCCAGTGCATTGCTGGGTCTTCATGCTCAGAATGTTGTAAATCCACCCTGTTGGAGGCTTGTTCCAGTTTATTAGTAACACAACCAGAAAGAAAAGTGTAAAGTACAAAACCAAAGAGACAGTAGGAGTGGCTATTACTTTAGATGAAGAATATTTTGGTAGATGTATGATGAACCTACTGTTCGAAATGACTTTCTCAACCACATCTCTTAGATGTTACTCACATTGGAAGAATTTTTTACAAATAATTGTTAGGGATTTAAAAGTGCTGTATTCACAGGGAGTCCCTAATGATGATTAGCATAATGGATTTAGCTCTCCTTTGATTTAAATTTGTTTGTTATGAGCTTATACTTAATGAGCCTGTCCTTAAGTGAATAGAATTATTTCTTTAATTTGATTTGCATCTTTAAAGGCAATGGATTCTAACTCAAATTCACCAAAGTAATATTTCAGCAGTAAAAATTAACCAGTTAAAGATTCTTCCTTGGTATTAAGTTGTGTCAGTCTCATGTTAGCTTCACATTCTTCCACTTCATTGACATGTCTCACTTCTAAAAAGTTTCTATTTGATACCAGAGTTAGATTAATAACTAATCTACAGCACTGTTAACCTGAGTGCACGAGCAAATTCTCAGACAACAAAACATTTCACTCAGTGTAAATATATGCAACCTTAAGCATAGATTTGGCAGCCTAACATGCTTTCTGATGAAAGCTCATATCACGGACATCTGCAAAGCTATGTCTCCTTTGTGTATCCACATAACATGATCTCTTGTATCTCCCCACAGAGTCCTGCTCAGCTGAATTTGCTAAGAAGAGGGGCATAACTCTAATTTGTTGGGAGTTATTTTTTTCTAGAAATCTGACATAATTTAATTATCTAAACATTTCAAAATTTGTGAATGAATTTGCCAGCATTACATGTTTCAGTGTATACCAATAGAACGAAAACAGAAATAATGACTACAATGTCACATTTTGTACTAGGCCAATATGGCTATCTTGGTGCTATAGAGGGTTTTGTCACTGACTAAGCTGCTCTTGCCCAGGATTCAACAAGCAGATCAAATTCTGGAGAGTGGCAGAAGGATTTTCTCCCAGGGAGTGTTGACACACTTGAATTCACTGCTATCCCCTTGTGGAGGCTGCTATGTACTGCATACACTTTAAACTGGTGGATGCCTGAACAGGGAGCATGTGTCCTACTCAGTGTTGTGACATGGCATACAGAACGTAAAGGATAATCAAAAGCAGTGAAGCACCCATCCATTAATGCCTACCTGTAAGTAATGTACATTTGTCCTTCCAGTAGTGTCAGGGCTATGGGGTAAGGAAGAAGGGGTAAACGAAAATCAATATTTCAAAGTAAGAATGTTTTCCTAAGGCTGTACATTGGTGCAAGAATTATAAGCATTAATTGCAGTGTATGAACAAATGCCTGGGCACAAGTATGGGTGTGGCAGAAAGCCTAAATTGAATGCAGGGACATAATTTTAAAATGGTAAACATGATGACTGTACTAATGCATGCAAACGCTAACAAGGAAGCTTGGAAGACCAATACTGAAACAATACTTTAATTCTAGCAGATAACAGAGTTCTAGTGTTGTGAAACATAACGGGTGGTAAAACTTGTAGACTATTGAAATAGTCTGATAAAAAAAACAAGGAAACCATCTGAAAAATCATTTGCAGAAAAAAATGGGCACTTTGCAAAAGCATTTGAACATCAAAGCTGTGATAACAGCTAAATATTTTAGGTTACTGAAGATAAATAAAATTAGCTATGGATGCATTTTGGAAAATCTAGTAGAGTTGCATTGGGGAGTTTCACCCCTGTCACCATACTAATACAGACTAACCCTAACCCTCATCCCAGCCTTATACACTATGTTACAAAAAACTCTTTCCATAACATTACCGCCACACTATACTCTCAGACACACACTACATACAAAAGGAAACATGCACAGTACTAAATCTATCTGCTCACCTAACCCTTGTGCTAACCCTTACCCACAAACACAGACACACACACGCACACACACACACACACACACACACACACACACACACACACACACACACACTTACAAACAACAGCATACATGCATAACACTAAATTTGACCCTTACTCTTGCTCTTATGCTAACTTGCAGCCACCAAACACTCATGCACAAGCACTTGTACCCCTAATGGCAAAACATGCAATATATCTGAATTTTTTGATATGAGTGCAACATTAAACATTTCAAATATTTACCTTCCCTGACCACATTTCCTCCTTTTTGAAAACCGCACAATCTCAAAAAAAAATTGAGCAAATCTCCTCTCAGCTAAATAAATTGATTGGCATAGTGACAGTGATCCATACATTCATACACACTCACACACACATGCATATATAAAATCTATCTAAATCTAGAGGTATTTGCAGTAAGGATGTTCTGTAATTATAATAAAAAAAAATCAGAAAGTCAAATCTGTCTAGCTTTATCCTTTTGCACACATAGTCTATCACAGTCAAATATACCCATGTTGAGGGATACACCTACTTTGACTGGAAAAAAGGTGATATAAAATGTCCACAGACACAATATGTGGTGATATTTTATTCAAACTCATTCAAGGCTCTAACTCACATACATTCACATGCACATACACACACACAAACACAAAAATACAACAGCAGTACCTTTGCCAAGCTTGATAAATGACTGTAACTGTTATAAAAAGACAGCAGGGATCAGTCGCTTCCATCCAAAGATGACTTCCATACCCATCAGTTTTAGCCACGTTATTGACTGCATACACTTCAAATGTTTGATTGTGATAATATGGCCACAGTGATATATTCCAAATTGTCTGACAAAAATGCGTACTAATTCTGCAAAGCAAAACCAATGACTATTTAACTCTGATCAAACAACAGCAAGAGTCCATTACTCACAAATTTCCCCATATATGACTTTGTACACTTCAGATGTCTAACAGTGAGCAAATAAAACAAAATAATAATGGACACAGCAATCTATTTTACCTTGTTTCAAGCACATGTTGGCAACAGTTCAGATTCCTGATTGTAATAAAAGGAAAGTAAATAATGGTCACAGTAATTTATTGCAACTTGCTTTGTTCAAACACACTAACCTTACTAAACATTATGGTCACAGTAATGTATCTAAGCTTACTGCTGTCAGACACATACACAAGTGAAGTCCAAAAGCTGAATGACCAAAGCTCAGTGCTATGCTCATGTAAGCAAAAAAACAAACAAACAAAAAAAAACCCCAAAAAAGCCTCACTGTAACAGAAACAGAACAGCAAAACTCCAATCTGTCCCTCAGAACTGCAATCTCTATGCACGATGATCATTAGGCTAATCTGTGAAGTGATTTTCAATTACTTCAAGTAAAACCATTGCTGAAGGTTTCCAATTCTATCCATATTAATCTGTCAGGTTGAAGTTTTAATTTGTTATGGAATAAGATATGCAAGTTAAACGATCATTAGCCAATCAAAAATTAAGAATATGTCACACCTGTTTTCCGACCCAACTAATTTTTATAGTGGGAGGGACAGTTCACTGAGCAATATATTGATGGTAGTATGAGAGAAAGGAGATAAATCAACAGTTATTTGATCAACATCAAACATAATTATTTGCTTGGCTCATTTTCATGGATTGATCTATGGTTTGCGGTTTGCATAAGAGACAAGTTGACTGAGTTTAATGATGTGAACCAGTGCCTAGTTCAGCTCTATGCATCCAGCAGCCAACTGTGAATACATGAATGACCAATGAGGTATGCAGAGAGCACAATGAATGTCCAAAGCAAATTTTAATGAGGAGTAA
The DNA here is from genome assembly GCF_019279795.1 of Protopterus annectens. NCBI lineage: Eukaryota > Metazoa > Chordata > Ceratodontiformes > Protopteridae > Protopterus > Protopterus annectens. The sequence goes on from NC_056751.1 coordinate 418,282,891, forward strand.
TTCTGCAAATCACGCACAAATTCTTTAAACTCCAGGTATTACCTACTTTAAGTTACTATGACTTTGCAATTTGGTTGGAGAATTCGGGGGTTTTCCATCCCTCCTCAACATGAGGTTTCAGTGGCTCAATACTCAATTTGCTTGCAGTGAAAAAACATGATGTGGTGAAGTACATTCTTTAGCCATTATTTGGCTGTCTATTGTGGATTTATGTATACAAGTGTTTGCTAGCCCCATATTGTCAGCTGGCTGATATGAGCAGATGCTGGTATCAGCCACAATGGGAACTGGAGTGTAACTCTGCTTTTTCTGTAGATATATAAGGTATATTTTATTTATTTATTTAACATTTGTTTACTAGGAAAGTCTGACCTGGAACACAGCCAATTTTCAGCAGAGGCCCAGGCAGAAATGCTCCAGATGCATGTTTTTGTAATGTGGGTGGAAACCAGAGTACCCAGGGAAAACCCACATGAACATAGGGAAGACATGCAGACTCTGCACAGAAGGCACTCCAGCCAAGAATCGAACCGGAGAACCTCTTGCTGTGAGGTGACAGTGCTACAGCTGTACCACTGCTCCATCCAATTGTTTAGCATAGAATGCAAGAGAGGTGTGCCAGCCCTACAAATAGTTTTCCCTTATGTGTTTTTTTTTTTTTTGCCTTAGATGCATGTGGCAACCTCAGAAGAGATTTTCTAAAGTTATCCTCCATTGAAAAGTCATTGCGATGTCACAGTATACTGTGATGTCTTTATGACTGGAAAATTTTTGTCAGGAAAGTTTAAAGTGCCCCAAAATATCTGTCAATCATATATAAGTACCTGTGCCAGTGGAGTAGAGGGATACAGCCCTGAAAATGCTACAGGCAATCCATTTTTATTAGTAGCTCTGGAGGTGACAGTGCAGGCAGGGAGGAATGGAATGCCTATCATGAGGGGAGGGATCATGTTACATGGCAAGCTTGCTGAGTTCTGGTAAGGACAGGAGCTGACAGTGAGATATACTTCCAGGCTGGGCATGTGGGAGGGCTAGGATGCAGGCCACTCTAAAGGCTCAGTGACATATACATCCTCAAGCCTTACCTCATTGCTTACTCAGCATAATAGCTGATATCAGTATGCTAAGAAGGGTGATAGTGGTAGAGATTACTATGCATTGTGACTGCTGGTTCTATGTCTCCATGTCTCCTGTTTCCCATTGGAATTCTCACCCCTCAGGTAAATGAGCAACTCAACTCCCCAAGAAGCTAGAGTGTCTACCTGGCACTTGAAACTTGTTGGGGGCATACTGTCAGGACTAACTGGTTGACCTGAGGATTATGCAGGCATGGAAAATTAGAGAACAGCTAGAAGGTTACACACAGGGCCAGAGTGATAGCATATATAAGATCTTAACTACAATCAGGAGAAGTATCATGCCTAGTCATCACTGGGAATGTTGAAACAAAGCCAATATGACCAATCTTGGTAGTCAGATGTCTACAGTGAATATCCCCCATGTCTCATCTCTCCCATGCAGCATAACTGCTAATCTATCCTAGTCAATTTTAAGTCTTCTTTGCTTTCAGAATTTGAATGTTATGTCTCTCTTTCTCTTCCAATAACAATGAAAACATTAAATGAGAATTGTGACATTATGCATTTGGATTGTCCAAATAGCTATTCATTCCTTTTTGTGGCTTATATGTGATTTTATCTTCACCATACAATCATTTTCTGTAGCTGGAATTAGTTGTAAAATGATCAAAACACATTATGTCGAATGGAAAAAGGTCCAAAAATAACCTCCATAAAAGTGTTGTTTTTACAAATTAAATACAAAACTGCTTTTTCAAGAAAGGGGATCACGTACTTAAGGAGACAGACAGTATTTTTCAAAACTTTGCCCAGCCCTGATAGAATCCTATCTTGATCAGGTTATTTATATTCATTTTGCCAAATGTCACATAATATGACATAATACACCCTGATCTTCAACCGAAAAAGTAATACAAAAGCCATTATTATATCAAAATTATGCCATTCTGTAATCTTATAAAACACTTCTAGGCACAGGATGCAATGTTTTAATAGTGTTAAGCGCTTTCATTTAAACAATAACCACTAGACTTCTTCAGAACATATGAAGGCTGTACCTTGACAAGACTCAGAGACAGGATAATTAATTTCCCAATAAGCTTATCTTGGTCGGAAAGGATTACTCCACTGTCCCATCACTAAAGCTGCAGTTGCCTTAACCTTGGATTTCTAGTTCAAATTAACTGAAAGTCTCATAAGTCGCCTTTAGACATATTTTCAACTGTATACAGTTATAACCCAATAGATTCAGAGAAATGTCCTAAAGTATATTTTATTTCAAACATTATTTTATACACATCGTTTGCACAGTTACACCAATTAAAAATGCATTAATTTGGTAATAGAACTCTTTGGCATACTTTTGGTACATATATTATTGTGTGCTTAACGTCTGCTGCTTGTAAGCAACTGACCGCTTGGCAACCATCTAATTGTTTGTTTGGATTTTTTTTTTCAAATGCTGATTTGATGCACTTTGGTTTGCTTTTGATTACGTCTTTTTTCTCTATATGAAAAAATAACCTGCGATTATCAAATCAAGATTCTAATGCACAAAATTATGTTTTCTGATTGCTGTTTTTTTTTTTTTTGTTGACTGGGTAAGTCCACTGCAAAACTGTCTGTTTTCAGATGCAACCTGGAGGCATTGTCTGGTTGGATGACTAAATTTGCAGTTTGATAAATACGGAAGAAATGAGTACGTTTCTGTCCTAAAGGAGCATAAGAATAAACCTGTAAGAATGAAAAGAATTATGATTTAGACAACAGGAACATTTATACATACTCAGAATAAGTGCCATTCAAGGAAGAAAGGTTATGTCTATAGAAGAATGAGTGAACAGAATTCTGAAATTCCAGCATTCTATCCACATTCCTTTGCAATTAAAATCCAAAGCAATGTCCAGTACACTGGACACAAGGCACAGCAAGCTGGAATTTTAAACGTTTAGCTTTTCATGGGGCTGGAAAGTATTATGCATTAGTAGAACAAAAGAGTAATGCAAAAATAGATGGATGAAGACAGGTGGCATAAAATGCAAACAGCTGCATTTGTTCCAGCATAAGCAAGTAGGAGCTACAAAGAAGAATTCAGCGACATAACGGGCTAGTCACACACTGAAATCCAAATACTTGCTTTACTAAATATGACTCATAGCAGCAGCTGCCTTAAACTCACTTCATCTGCTTGTCAATTTGTACTGTTTAATAAAATGTGTTAAACTATAAAACTTTTTTTTATACACAGAAAAGCCAAAAATGTTACGTGCATTTACAGTTGGGTCCTGCAGATTCCATGTTAGTGATCTACAAGGAAACATTATATGATAACCATGCCTTATTATCTCCACCAAGATTTGTTTCTGGTCTCAATAATTATGCACTCTTAAATTTTCCAAGAAGGGCAGCAAAAATAAAATGATAGTTATACACTGGATAGTTGGCACAGAGTCACAAAAGTTATGTTGGTGCCTCGCAATGCCCGATTTTCTGATTTGGTTCAGAGCTGTGGTATCTTCTCTATGGAGTTTACACATCTTCCCTGTGTCCAAGTAATCACTGAGAAATTTGATTTTTTTCCCACATCCCAAAGACGTGTAAAAGTGACTTAGCTATACTAAGCTTCTCCCTGGCAGGTGTGCGTATTTGTTTCCTGAGACAGATGGGTGTCTTCTCCGACTAATTTATACCTTATGCATGTTTCCTGCTGAGACAGGGTCCAGCTCACCAAAACAGTGAACTGGATAAAGTGGGTGTTGAAAATTAATGAATTATGCTCTTCACAGAAAGAAATACAGGTAATTACTTATCACTTCAAAACATTTTGAAAAAAAAAACAGTAGTAAATAATTAATATCACAGATATAGTCTGCATCCTTTTGAGAGAAAACAAAAGTCCCTTAGCAAATGCAGCTGTACCTTGACATTCTGTCCATAAGAGTCACAAAAAAGGAGATGGGGCAAGGCATACTTTTGGCAAATTATTGCACCCATATTGAATCTAATGGACTTCATACAAGAATGTAGACAAACCTCTTGCTTTCAAATGCAGGATCTGAATGGCACAGAGCAGTGGCCTTGAGACATTCAGGGTAAATGATCATTTGCCTTCTCTAAGTCCACAAAGCGCATGTAGACAGTACTAATAGACTCCCACCCCCACCCCCCTTAAGACTGCAAAGGCAAAGAGTTGATCCACTGCTCCATTGCCAGGATAGAATATCAAAGGTTTGACTGTTGGATGAAATCTCCATTTCTGCAGCATCATCTAGGCTTGACCTGGAAGACCATTCTCTCTATATAATTGGAACACACTATTCTGTTCCCCTTTAAGAAAATGGGGACCACTACCCCAGTTTGCCAGTCCAGACTTACTGTTTCAATCTTCCACTCAGCATTGAAAATACATGAGGCATTTTAACTATACATCCCAACAATGTCTTGCATATCATAATGATCTCATCTACTCCCATGGCCTTCTTATAGTAGCATGGTTTAATCTCTGTAATGACTTCATCTATATAAATATATCCATTCCCACTAGCTGCCTGTGTCACTGTCTCCTCAGAGGAGGGTATGTCCACTGTATTTAAGATCCTCAAAGTGTACCTTCTACCTCCTCACAATGCCCACAGTCAAGGTCAGCATTTCATTGACCTTACTGGGAAAGCCTGGTTAATATTCTACCTCCTCCTGATAGAGATGAAACATTTGTATTAAAGTAGTTTATAGACCGAAAACACAGTATTCATTGTAATGAAAAAATGAAGAAATTAAACCATACGTTTAGGGAGGTCTACCTTACCTAATCAGAACAAACGTTTGTTGCGCTATTATGAAACAAACAAAGTCTACATATTTCTTAGTGAGACAGTATCAAGTTATGGTAATTTTGAACATGGGAAGATTTAAAATAATATAGAGAAAATTACTGAAAGTAGTTACTGTGTATTAGAAAACCCGCCACACAAGATAGAGATTAAGATGTGAAGAATGAATGTTTTTCATAAGAAGTGATTGCAGATGAACATCAGTTAATACTACCCATATAGATTATTTCAGAAAAAAAAAATCATAGGCTTAATACTTCTGAGGAAATTGGTGGTGCTAAAGTTGTAATGATATGTTTCTCAATGTGGAGGGTAAAGGAGGACCTGCATAGGGTAACTTCATTAGACTGTGGCTTAAGGTTATTAGCATGGTTAGAGTTATTTAGTTTATAAGAGAAGGACTGCATAAATATACTCTTTTCAAATTACTGTCTTTGTGAAGCTCCGGTGTCCTGGATATGGGATTCTGCCAGGATTATTGCTTCATCAAATCAAGGCAAGCCAGCCCAGCAATGTAACATAAAGACTCTGTCTTAACTACTGAACATCAAGTACTTAGAACAGCAAAGTTCAGCTAGACAACAAAAACTTTACATTGATCACAGGAATTGCTTTTCCAGACTTCAGCAGATGAGAACGAAGGAAGGGCAGAAGGCTCAAAGGTATACTAATGTCATTGTAGGATAGTGTTTAGAAACATTAATAATAATAATAGTGAATAAATAATATATAGAAATATATTAGGATGTGTATAAAAGTATGGTTATGCTTATATGTTCACTGCATGTATATCTCATAAAAAAGTGGTCACCTGTGAACACCTCCATAGTTAATACAATTGCTGTTATAAACACACACTCATATATATATATATATATATATATATATATATATATATATATATATACACACACACACACACACACACACACACACACACACGTGTGTATGTGTATATATACAGAGAGGGATACAGCTCTAGATACAAATATAAAGATTTAAACCCATATCACAGTATCATAATATCATCATTCTACCCATGTTATTAAAACTTTAGCAACACTGTACCCATATCTCTCAATGCCACCAGTGATCAGACCAAGCTGTCAGCAAATAACGCTAAATTATCCATTAACATGTCATTCCAGGTCCCAAACGCGAACCCCCTTGATGACCCCATCACCCAGTCTACTTCCTAAATTCAAGGAAAACTGGCACTAACAATACAGAAAAAAATTAAAAACTTACCCTAAGAGAAAAGATAGACCGGCCCTATGCCCCTCCATCTTGAATCACCAGGTTTGAAACTTCAAATGGACACAAAAAATAATGTAAAGCAAAACATCAAATAAGTCAAAACATGGCTTTTCACAGAAAAATACCACCATCAAACAAAAAGTACAAACAAAAATGAACCTATTAAACCTACAAAAATAGTTAAAAGAAAAGGGGAAAAAAAATAACCGCACGACTCAATACTATTAGGTCCGTACATATAGCAAAAAGTGCTATTTCATAGAAAAAGTACAAAGCTGCAAGCAAACTCATTCAAATCAACTGAAAACACATACATACCATAAAATAATAAAATGATAAATTGAATATGTGGGGTTCTGGTGTTACCTGTACATAACATTTTACACTAAAGGTAGACAATGTCTCCATGCATACAGATCTTATACTACACCTTTATACTGTGTACTATGGTAGCGTTGTCGCCTCACAGTAAGACGTTGTCCTGTTCGATTCTTAGCTAAAGCGTCTTCTGTGTGGAGACATTCGTGAATGGGCGTACCTTCGTTGAAGGTTGTGCGTCAGGCCTGGCAAGCCGGTACGTAAAAATCTACTGCCAATCATTAGCGGACCGGAGTTCCGCTGTGGCGACCCCTAACCGGGAAAAGTCGAAAGATACAACAACTTATGACTACTGTGTAAAAATCAAATGTATTTTTAAACAGCTTATAACTACCTGCATTTAGTAACTGTTGTTGTAATGCTACATAGTGCTAGTACTTAACAAATCTAGTGTATGCAAGGGTTAGTGTCAGTGCACGGCTATTAAAAATTTATATGCACAGAGATACCGGGTACCTTTTGTACAGTCTGAAAATTGTTAAATAGCCTGAAACTTCTCTCTGGTCTTGTATCTTTTTTTTATTTAGTTACAGGTTATACAAATGTTGGTTGGCTTGGACGCAACACATACAATATCAGCACATGCTCTGAGATTCCCAAAGAATCCCACCACATAATACAAGACCTGCAGCCAAAACGGGATGTTTCAACAACTGGGGAAAATATAATTCACAGACATGTTAGCCACAATGACAGAAGACTTTATTTTGGTTAATGTTTATATCTCTGAATCCCAGTTAGTTACAATGAGTGCAAATCAGCATTTTCTTGTCGTAAGCACCTCTAGAGGTCCATGCATTTCATTGGTACAGCCTACAGGCACCCTCCCATTCACCCCCACACACACTCACCACACACATACACATCAACGTACCTCTTACACATTCCTGAATTGACAGAACATGCTTAATATATACTCTCATTTTTTTCCAATCCCTCGTAAATCATGAGGATTACAGTCAATCAATAATGTCGATAGCAGAGTTTTATTCCTTTTATAATTCAGAATGTGCATGGTGATGCTGTACCTGTTGCTCTATGAACATTGTAAGTGCTTCACAGTAATAGCGAACAAAATCTTATGGTGTCATCTAGTGCTCTTCCTGGATTTGTCCTGAAGTCTTCAGCATAATTGTTTCAGATTGACTCACCCCCACCATTCACAACTATCCATGAGTTTGCCGCTGCTTTGTTCCTCATATTTAATGTACTATCAATCAATAATGCCAGACTTTAAGAGTTTTATACTTCTTATAGTTCTCAAAATACAAGCCAAAACAAGTCCTGTCAGTTAGCAGAGCAGATGTAATCTCTGGGTTTCTATGGATTGCCATGCCAAAGGTATGGAGCTTGAAGCTTTTCCCCCTGAGTTTTATTATAATTTGTTTCAGTAACATATTTTACAATTCAAAGAGTATCCCTAGTGTCCTGTCGTGCAGAGGACTACAGCTTTACATTGTTAACAAGTTGCTCTGCGTGCTGAAGCCTGTTGTTCTATTAACTTTTTACTTGTGTTATAGTATCTCTGGTGTCTAGTGCCCTAGATCACACCGATGGGCACAGTCACCCATTCACAAATACATCTACACACACACACACACACACACACACACATTCCACCACCTCTACATGTCCGCTAAACTCCCCGGCACTTACCTCAAATGCAATTTCACTCACTCAAAGTAATGTGTGAATGTAAATTTTTGACTCTGCTCATTAAAATGGCCATCCAGGGGGAGAGCACATAGCTAATTAACATAGGTCACGCCTATGGAATGCCTCATTAGAATTTGTGGTAGGCCACAAAGACAGTCCACTATCGTGTAGCACCTCTTTTTGGAGGATAAGCTCTTGTCTGGGCTTGTAAGGGATCCTGGGCCATTAGCCAAGTAACATCCTATGATCCTATGGTATAATTAGGGCTGTGTCTCAATCAGAAATTATTACCACAAAGGGCAAAACAGGCTTAATCCTCACAGTAACCTTTTTGAATCTCCCACAGGATGTTTTCTAGCTTAAACTATTATAAATATAATGCTACCTTTATTTTGTGAATGATATCGTACCATCATCTTTTAAAATTTGTACAAGCTGTTTGCCTTTGGTATGGACGTGAAATCTATCATTTAATATATCCAGTTAAATAAATAAACAAACAAATTAAACAAAATATCCAGTTATTCTACTAAATATTTCTTTTAATGGAAATACTTTAAACATCTTCAGTCTGCTTAGCAGCTGCAGACCAGCAAGTCGTATAGATGTGAGTGGGAGTAGATTATGCTTGTAGATTGGACTTCATGGTATTGTGTTTAATCTAGCATAATTTACATCTATAGTGCCAAATTAGTACTTTAAGAATAAGACAGCCAATTCTACACAGAAAGGTTGCTATTAGAAACTGCTAAGGGACCACACTGACAGCCATGTCTTTACTTGCTTAGAAGACTCTCCTGATGTTACATGAATAATAATGAAATTTGTAGGTACCCCACCCAAAATAAAAAAGGTTTTGTGTTGCTATTATCTAACATTAGTCACTAAATTTAACATGGTATTGCTTTATTTCCCACTTGTTTCACCTTGTGTAATAATGTCTTTCTCTAATACACAGGACTGTTACTCTGTCCCTCAGGTAATATTCATCTTTTAGGTCCTATGTCAAGCAAAGTTCTTCATTAGCACTCTTCAAGAAAAATCTTGATGAGTGGATAGGAAATAGGAAATACACCCCGGGGATCACTTCTGTGTCTCTGCTCGACAGTGGCACAGGAAAATAACTTTCTTGGGTGGTGTAAGCCAGGGAATCTTATTGGCTAGGCTTACATAGGCCCTTGGGCTGATAGCCTAGTACCTACCTATGAACCTATATAACTTCTGTTTTCCTTTGAAGGGCTTTAACATGTGCATTTTTGTCTGTACCACACTTCTGAAATCTATCAAACTTAACAGAAATGTTATAGTCTAACTTCTGTGTCCTGATAACAACTGCCAATGCTTTAGGATAAAATGAGCATTTTGGAGTATATTTGTACTTAATAAAATATTGCATATCACAGCATTATTTTATTTTTCATAGTAGCCCATTTCCAATTCCTCAGAAGTTTTATGACTGTTACATCTCAGTCTTAAATGCAAACATAACGTTTTAACGGGAGCTGACAAGGGCCAGTATCCACACAAATACATTTAATTTGCTGAGAAGTAAAAACATATTCAAGTACTAGTTTCTAAATAGTCAGTTTTACATGGTTTATGTGTGCACTGTCTGTGGTTGTTAAAGTTAAAATACATGCACATGTCTTCGGTTGTGGTAAAACAGAGACCAACTCATCTTAATACTGCTCAAAAGGTCCTCACTAAAGCTCATGGCTTAGTTTAGTTCTTCAATACATTCTGCTGTAGTTTCAGCTAGAAACTGACTTTTCCAGACCCATTGACACAGAGGGATAAAGTCCTGATTAAAACACAGGCAACCAGGGTTTGATTAGTGGCCTGGGCACCTGTTTAATTTGGCAGGGGATAAGGAAGGAGTAAAACTGCTTAGGTGGTTCACCTCTCCTCAGGAGGGGGCAGTATGTAGCTCATGTCTGGGGCATTTTTTTTCTACACTAGAGACCAGTTAAAGACCAGGGACAACACAGGAGTGCTAACATTGAGGGGCAGAGAAGTCATGAGGGGTTACATCGCTTGCAAATGCCAATGACATGCCCTTGCAGATGCCACTTGCATGCTGAGCCCTGGGGCTGCTTATTGACTATGCACAGCAGGGCTAGCAATTACAAAATAGGAAAAATCCTATCCTCACAGATGATGGCACTACTCTCCTAGACTTGGGTCTTGCCCTGAGGGGAATAAATGTGCTGTAGGGCTCTTGCCTCTTGGGGAAATGAATGGACTTATATTGAAGAAGGAGGATTGATGGTCATGAGACAGTTTAATGCCTTTAAGCATGAGGTTTTCCTTTGCCTCACAGCTCATTACAGTCACCAGTAGTATGCATCATGGTACCAGGAAGCATTACTCTGACTTGTGTCAAGTGTTCAGCCCAGCTCACTGTGAATTTCATTATAACTGTACACACTTTGCTTTCTGTTGTAACTGAAGTTCAGCTGGAGCACTGTCCAGTTCCAAGTTTGCTATTTTTGGGTCTGTTTTGAAACTTCTGAGCTTCAACTCCAAGCCAACTTTGTTGGTGAAGGCCCTTCTGTACCATTGTGTGAGGAGAGTGCTGTCTGGGTCCCATCTAATCGAGGGTGATTGGACTAGAGCTCAGGGAGAGTGTTCTTATTGGCTAGTTTAAGTTAAAAGGGTATTTTTCTTGTTTTATTTAAGCCCCACGTTTGCACTTGTTTGTTTGTAGCACTCCATCATGTACTGCTGGGTAGCAGTGGTTACCCTTGGTGGTTATAGATGCAAACATTTTATCTGTTAAATTTTTCCTTAGCACTTTGCTTGAGGTCCTCCAGAGGGTTCTTGTGGCCCTGTTCTACTGTCAGTTGGAACACTAAGTCTAGCCTCAGAAGTACCAACGTACCTCTCACCCACTAGCCACTCCTAAGTGCAACCTCTTTTCCTGATCATATAAATTTACTTATCACTATGGATGGACAATTTCCCACAGATTCTTCAGTCAGCCTGGTCAACATGGGCATCCTGAGGCAGTGTAACAACTGGCTCATGTTCATCTACAGCCCTTTACTCTTAGTCCTCACAAACACAACTTGTGAGAGATGCAACTATATTAAGAACCTTGAATTCATGCTCTCTCACACACCAGTCAGTGCATATGACAATGAGCAGGTTGCCAGCATGCACACCTCACCCCTTATTCCACCCAAACCCACATCACACATACTTACATATGTGTAGGTCCTTACTAGAAACATACCTAAACACCAGAGACTTCACAAACAGAAACACAAGCATGCTACACATAAAACTTCCTCTGCAGAACTCATTATACATAACAGTTCATGCACAAGTGTCTCACAGGTCAAATCTTTAAGGCAAACACAAAATCAAACATACGAGTCATAGGTGATTCCATCGTGAGAGACACTGATGTCCCTCTCACCAGGCTGGATAAGGAAAAGGTCATTCTCAGCTGTCTGTCGGGCGGCAGGATATGCCATATCACATGGGCACTCAAGTTTCTCAACAACAGGTACTGCTATGACTCCATCATAGTCCATGTTGGTGTGAATGACTTGACCTGTACCTCTCTGGACTACATGAAGAGAGACATGACTGAGCTCTCGGACTGTGTGTCTCAGACAGGAATGTCCCTAGCCTTAAGCAGCAGTTTACCTTCACCTAGGATGATGCCTCAATACAAACAGAAAATGAGTGACTTCAATAATTGGCTTACCTTCTGGTGTCATTCTAAAGGGTTCCACTATCTGTCAGCCTGGGATGATATGATAGACAGACCTTGACGCTTTGCCAGATGGTCTTCATCTGTCACCCCTGGGATTTTGACTACTGGCTAAGGCTTTTGCTAACCCCATAGTGCCATTTTTAGGCAGTGTCTCAAGGACAAAATTCCCAATGTGCTAAATGCTAGGAGTCTCAACATGAAACTGCACTCACTGGAAGCTGTCCTCACCTTGGAAGACACAGATGTTTGTGCAGGCATGGAGACCTGATTCAATGCTGTAGACAGCACCCAGCCATACTGGGTTACAGCTCCTTCCACATGTTCAGACCTCAAACTGAAGGCGTGAAAACTAAAGGAGGTGGTGTATCAATATTCATTAAAAATAAAGACACCTCCAGATTGGTTAAACAGTATGATTCCCTGGAGACACTTCAGGTGCAATTAACTGTTGGTAGGACAACTATTCAAGCCATTGCCAGCTACAGGACCCCCTCCATGAATCAGGACACCCACTCTGCCTATTTGGATCTACTTGAGTCTACCAAATACATCCAAACACCATGGTTTTGGGTGACTTTAACTACCCATCCATTGACTGGGTAAATTACTCATGCTCAAACTCGCTTGCCCAAAGGTTCCTCGACTTCATTAACTCCAATGCCCTAGACCAGCTGGTTGACACTCCCACAAAGGGTGCCAGCATCCTGGATCTGGTGCTTACCAATATGGTGGATCACTGTAGCACCCCCACTGTGAGGTCCTCCCTGGTAAGATCTGGCCACAAATCAATCTCATTTGAAGTAACTATCACACCTGACCCCCCCCCCCCAGCAGCAACTAAACTGAAAAAAACTTCTCCAAAGCAGATTATAACCTTTTACTGGATGGTATAAATAGCTTTACTGCACCTTCTCCCTTAGATGGAACTGGCAGTTATGCCGAGCTCGGCACCAATGCTTTATATGAACACCTGTATACCTCCATTGACTAAAGCATACCTGATAGGACCAAAACAAGCTACTCAAGGAAGAGCAAACCTGCCTGGTGGACAACTGCCATTAACAGGCTTTACAATAAGAGGAAGAAATTGCTGTCTAAGAGTAAGAGGGAGCGAGCTCTCAAACTGGAAACACTCCCTCCTCAGCTTAAACAAGCAAATCCTCCAAAGCAAACCATGAATCCAAATTAGCTGCCTCAACAAAGAACAACCACAAGGCATTCTATAGTTACATCCATAACCTAAAAGGAAAGTCCCAGCTTTGTGCTGAACTGGTAGTTAATGATACCACATATACTGAGCCTGTGGACATAACTAACCTATTGGCTGAACAGGTTCTATGAAAACTCCATCCTCTTGTCCCCACCACATGTACACCATGACATCCATACCACTTGTCCCCTACCTTGTATCTCTAAAGTGCAGGTCATAAATACCCTCTCTAAGGCCAAAAACACAGAATCTATGGGACCTGATAATATCTCAGGCTGCATCCTACATGGGCTCCAACATGACTTAGCAACAACATTGGGTACTCTTTTCAATCATAGTCATACCAGCTGAATGGTTATTCCCTTGCACAAAGGTGGTACTTCCACTGACCACGGGAATTATAGACCTATTAGCCTGACTAACCTTATTGACCCCGGGAATTATAGACCTATTAGCCTGACTAACCTTATCTGTAAGGCCATGGAATGAATCATCATGGCCCTTATAAACAAAGATATAGGTAATCTCTAAACACTTGACCCTACTCAGTTTGGATTTGTCAAAGGAAGATCATGCCTATTAAACCTGCTGGACTTTTTCAAGACAGTCACCAAGGCCCTGGACGAAGGGAAACCTGTGCATACAACCTACCTGGACTAAGCTAAGGCATCATTGACAAACTCATCCAACTAGGTATCAACCCTTATATTGTTAGATGGGTCACTAACTGTCTTACTGATATAACTCATATAGTCAAAATAGGGGAATCCACCTCCAACAACACATTTGTAACCAGTGGTGTTCAACAAGGCTCAGTCCTAGGACCTCTGCTGTTTGGAATCTATTTGTCCAAAGTACAAGCAAGAACTAAAGGTCTGTGGCTGACAAAATTTGCTGGTGACCGCAGACTGGGAGTGGTTACAGAATCTCCAAATGATGTCAACATCCTACACAAGATGGTCTTACACAAACAAATGATTGGTGCTAAAGTCATGGCCTTAAACTCAATGCACAAAATGTATTATCATTCCTTTCGGTAAAAGTGATGTTTCTGCTAACTACCACATCAGTAGCAACACCTTAAGTATGCACTCACTGGTGATAGACCTGGGCACACAGGTTGACAGCAACCTTACTTTTGACCACCATGTCTCCGAAGGGCATTCTATATTGCTCATCTCATAAGTAAGGGAATTGCCTCCAGAAAAAAAGAACTTACAACTTCCCTGTACTCTTCCCTCATCAGGCCAATAATTGAGTACAATGCCCCTTTTGGTATGTATCTTTCCAAGCACCTGCAGCAATTGGAGAGACCACAAAGGTTCCTCACAATGAAAATTCATGGTCTTCAGCATCTGTTCTATAGGGATCATCTGAAATCATTGCCACTTTATTCTGTTTCATACAGACTACTCAGGAGAGGATCTCCACCTTGCATACAAGGAAATCTCTGACTCTGCTTTATTGAAAATGCTGCATATCTGTAAGTCAAATGGTACACGGGTTACTTGCTCTAAAGACCTTAACATGGTTTGTGACATTAATAGAACCTGTTGAAGGGATAGATTTGACTCCCAGAGGTTACCACACCTTTGAAACAGACTCCCACTTCATGTCAAACACAGTACCTCTTTGCCCATCTTCAAACACAGTCTGGACAGTTGAATGGGTGACCGTAAATTCACCACAGCGGTTCTACCTGTGTCCCTCTTGGACAGGGGCAATATGTGTTGATTGTGAAAATAAGGGTAAAAACTTGGCTAGGTTTGTAAGGGCCCTAGGGCCATTAGCCTAGTAACTTCCTATGATAAGTTCAGCATACAATATAGAACAGAATTTAAAAAATAGTAGTCACAGTGATTTTTTGAAGTTGTACATTAATAAAATAAAAAATGCTAATTGCTGCTGATGTTTATATATTTAATTTGCTTTTCTGTATATAGAATAGCTACAATAGCTGCATGAATGAACACTGTCACAGTAAGCATTAATGGCAGACATTATTATCACTTTACATTTTTACTTTTACACATATATGTTTGTTTCTGGTACCTACTCAAGTCACTTGTTGTTTTAGTGTGGTATACAGTTATAGATGTCTGGGTGTGCCATCACATCACCTCTGCCAGAAAATAAATATGTAAATAAAGACTCAATAATTTTTAGTATATGGTGTGATTTGCTAGAATCCACTATTTCCCTTTGTTTGTAATTATCAGCAACATTATTCATAATGTTTCTCTATATCTGGTTCTCATGTGGTTGGCCGGGTGTGAATCTTGGTTTTCATTGTCACACTGATGAATTTCACTATGATAAAATAGATCTTTTCTTACACTCCTGTTCTGCAGTAAAGCAGACAGAATCATCTCAGTTACTTCTTATAGCTTGCCTGTCAGTACAGACCAGTACAGAACAACTTATACTGGTATCATGGCTGTGGACACAGAACAGGAAGGAAGATGTGGTTACTTGAACAAGATGCAGTCATAGACTGTGAGATCCCTAGAGGTCTACCAATATCTGTGTTGGAGGGAAGGAGGAAGGATGCATTTCCAGACTCTGGTGAGCCCTGGAGGATAACACAAGGTTTCCAATGACTGTCATTTCCATGGCTAAGTCTGATATTTCCAAATCAACTCCACAGTGGTGATTCAGTGTTATACCATTCTTCACTAGTATCTGTAGAATCCATGGGTGGTATAATAAAACAGCATAGTTTAAAACAGAATGAGGATAACAGATGGGAAGTAATGAAGTATTTTTCAACGAGAGGGTTGTGAATGAATTGCGCAGATGGATTCACCAATTATAGAGGAATTTAGAATGGCAAGAGACAGACAGAGCAATGCTGAAGAGGAGAAACGATAAGTTAAATATAAGTCAGATCACAATAGCTGGATCTAGTAATGTACAAATTACACAGAACGTATCTACAGCAATTTTTTGCATCTTGTGGAGATGAAGCTAGTCATGACTGTGGTGGCAAACTGAGACATCTAGTAAAAAAAGAAAAAGGTGATGGGGACAAATATACTGGAGAATAGCAATAAAAAAATATATTGTGTTACATATGCGATGAAGGCCATTTTATTCGACCATCATAGATATTACAATATAGCCTATATGAGCTTTTGTATTACATGAACCCTTTATCTGGAGTTTTTGATGATAGACTCACATAGTCCAAAAGCATGAGTAGGCTATATTGTAAAACATATAGATTAGTACTAAGCTAACTGCCCTTGTGAGCCATTTTAAGCTTAGCCAATTATCCCTTGTGAGACTCAAACCCTGCACCTTGTGTTTGTAAGGCAAACACCTTAACCATTAGGCCACCCTCCCTACCCATATGTTTTCCCAATTAAAGGTATCATGTCATCTCTCTCTTCACAAGATCTCTTCTAGTGATTTAATTAGCAAAGCTATTTTTACTTTTTTATTTTAGTAAAAAGAAATGGATTACCTGAAAATAAATACTACATTTTTAATGCCATATTTAAATGAAATAGGAACCATATGCAGCTAAGTTTCACATCTGTTAACTTTTCTCAGTGAAGAGTAATATACTTACTGAGTATGATAGACATGTCACCTGCAGATTTAGAAAGTACATCTCTGTCTCTTAAACACTTGCATTTTGTCCTCTCAACATAATCTACAGACTTTCCTGCTAGCCCAGTCTGAGTAGTTTGTGAGACTTGTTTTACATTTTCATGCTGTTCATAGTAAACTATTTTCCTTATACCGGCTTCTTATATGTTTTGGATAATTTTGCTGATTTGCCCCCTAAAGTGTTCCCCACTGCTCTGACAATTTCACCTTTTTTCCTTAGTATAGGAGGGTGAGTTTTATATAGTAGCCCTGCAGCATAATGTCACCACATGAACAGGATTGCAGAAATGTTCATGAAAAATACTATTTAATCATCAATTTGTTAACAGAGTAAGAGAACTTATTCACATAAACCCTCTTCAGGTATGTCCCACAAAAACACACACAAAGACAAATGAGTGAAGTAGTACGATTGAAATCATTTCAAGTTTTGCAAAATGTTTTCATTCATTACTTACTTATTTTTGTTTACTGGGATAGTCTGACTGGGCAAGAAAAGTCCCTTTTCAGCAGTCGCCTGATGAAGCTCCAAATAAGAATGAAAATACATACAGTAATGTTCTAAGGAAAATATTACAACGAAAATAGAGACAACATTCAATAACTGTCTAATATACAGAACTCTAGTGAAATACTGCATTATGAATACAAACAACATGCAGTTTTGTTTGCTGGAATCCCTTTTGTTACCTCTCATTAAACTGGAGCTTCTTCGTGAATGCCTCTATACTAAAATTAACTCAAACAGGTAAAAACAGGATGTAGGGACACTAGGAGATGGAATGGTCTGTGAACAGGAAAGCAACTTAAAATTTAGAAAAAAAGAATGAAATATTGTATTTCACTACACACAGATAAATCATGGCATTAACAGTTCACTGCATTACTGTTTTTGGCTCTAGGGTTTAGTTTAAACCACAGTACCTGCCTAATAGCATACAGGCCCCAGGAGGACTAGGCTTTAGTTTAAACCACAGTACCTGCCTAATAGCATACAGGCCCCAGGAGGACTAGGCTTTAGTTTAAACCACAGTACCTGTCTAATAGCATACAGGCCCCAGGAGGACTAGACTTTAGTTTAAACCACAGTACCTGCCTAATAGCATACAGGCCCCAGGAGGACTAGGCTTTCGTTTAAACCACAGTACCTGCCTAATAGCATACAGGCCCCAGGAGGACTAGGCTTTCGTTTAACCACAGTACCTGCCTAATAGCATACAGGCCCCAGGAGGACTTTCATGCATTTTCTTAGGTATAAAGCAAAAAATATGGGGGGGAGTGGAGATGCTTTCTTGCTATTCTGATTTTTTAGTTTAAAAATGGATTGACTGCATTGTTTTCCTGTAAAGAAATAGCTGCAAGTTATCAAACAGCTACCATTTTAAATTTTAGAAACAACTTCTGTCACTATAAATGTCTCAAAACATAAACTGCATCATAATTTGGCAAATGTCACATGCATTATATTTCTGAGTACAACTTGTCTATAGCATAAATTTATATCATCACTGTGGCAAGAAAACAAGTGTCCTAGTTGTGCCCGTACCCCGAATTTGTCCTCTGCTCCCTCCTACTGTGCTGCTACACACCTGACTTTGCCTGCTCTTGCCCTTTTCATTATCCAGATGTTCTCCACCCTCTCTTTCAAAATCACCCCTCCCCACCTTTCATACTGTGTCTAATTCATAGTTTCATAGTTTAGTACTAGGCTATCTGCCCTGGGGCATTTGTAAGCCTAGCCATAGTGATGTGGCTTTTGCCACCCCATGAAATGGTACAAAAATGTACAGAATAAATTTAGAATACTGTGCCTCTGTCTAGTAGTGACACAATGAAGGTCCCCTTATATAATAGAATTAGTTTACTGTGCCCCTGTCTAGCAGTGACACAGATGTGACCCCTGGGGTAAACTTACGATCTCCCATCCACTCATCAAGATTTCTCTTGAAGAGAGTCAGTGAGGGGCTCTGCCTAACATGAACTGGAATCTTGTTCCAAAGCATGGGAAGCCTCTGAGTTATGAATCTATCCCTCCAGCATGTCCTATTCATACTTGTGCTGAGGTTTAAGTGTTTAGCGCTCGTCGTCCTGATGGATTTGGATTTTTTGAGATGGAGCATGTCCATCAGATCCTGATTGGACATGGCCTTGTACGTCAGGCAGAGATCACCTCTGAGCAGGCGGTATGCTACTGAATAGAGCTGAAGTTTCTTTAGTCTGGCAGAATAAGACATATGTTGGAGACTCTTGATCCTCTTGGTGAGGTACTTTTGTGGTCTCGCCAGCTGTTGCAAATGCCGGGTGAGGTACATACCAAATGGGGCATTGTACTCAATCATGAGTCTGATAAGGGAGGAGTATAGGGGTACAATGACATCCTTGGAGCTGGATGTGAATCCATTCATGATGAGGTGTGCAAGGTAGAATGTTTTTCTAACCACTTTCGCAACGTGGGTGTCAAATGAGAGGTCGCTGTCGACTTGGGTCCCTAGGTCTCTGATTACTTTTTCCATACTCAGTGGGTTGCTGTCTATGTGATAATTTGTGGGTACTTTGTTTTTCCCAAAGGGGGTGACTATACATTTTTTGACATTTAGTTTAAGGCAGTGACTCTGGCACCAGTTGTCCGTTTCTGTGAGGCCTTTTTGTAGGATGTATGTGTCCGCTGGTGTATCGACTATGGCGCCTAGTTTGCAGTCATCTGCAAACTTTGTCAGCCACAGCCCTCCCATGTTTGCTTTAACATCTGAGAAATAAATGCCGAACAAAAGGGGTCCCAGGACAGATCCCTGTGGGACACCACTTGTGACTGGCTTTGAGTCTGACATTGCTCCAGCGATTTTAACTTTATGGGTTCTGTCCTTTAGTCAGATTGCAACCCATCTAGTGACATAAGGGTTTACATTTAAGCTGTTGAGCTTATCTATGATGCCTGAGTGGGGTATTGTGTCGAAGGCCTTAGCCAAGTCCAGGTAGGCTGTATGGACTGCTTTGCCCTCATCAATGGCTCTAGTGACTGTTTCGAAAAAGTCAACCAGGTTCAAAAGGCAGGATCTGCCCTTTACAAAGCCGAACTGGGTGGGGTCAAGTGTCTGTAGGTCCCCTATGTCTCTGTTTATGAGTTCCATAATGATTCTTTCCATAGCTTTGCAGACCAGGCTGGTTAAGCTTATGGGGCGGTAGTTCCCAGGGTCTGTAGAGGTACCCCTTTGTGGAGTGGGACCACTGTTGCTGTACGCCAGTGTTCAGGTACATATCCTGTAGTAAGGCTAAGGTTAAATAGCATTTTTATGTGCGGATTTAGCTCCTCTTGGAGTTCACGTAGCATGCAACCCGGGATACCATCAGGTCCCATTGATGCTGTGTTTTTAGCTTTGTTGAGGGCGGTTCTCACTTGGACATCTGAGATGACAGGGAGATTACATTCAGCTGGGATAAGTATTTCTTCTTTTGGGGGTGAGGGAGGGGAGAAATCTGCACTGAACCTGTCAGCCAGAATGTTGGCAATATCTGTGGGTTCAGTGTATTTTTTGTTGTTGTGAACTAACTCTGAGCATATCTGAGGGTTTCTGCCCAGGTTTCTAACATAGCTGAAGAAGGCTTTGTGGTTATCTTTAGTGTCCTTAGCGATTTTTCTCTCAAAGTTGGCCTTGGATGTTTTTATGAGAGAACGTAGTTTTCTGCTAATGTTGATGAGAGATGTCTTCCCTTTATGGGATTTTGCTCTGACATGCAGTAGCTTCCTTCTTTTGTTATACAATTTGTTAATGGCTGAGGTCCACCAGACAGGACGCTTGCGTTTGGTGGAGAGGGACTTGGATTTATTTGGGATTGCATGATCCATGCATTCTTGGAGATGTCCATAGAAAGCATTTGTGAAGGATTCGGCATTGTGGGATGTGGTATCCACTGGCCCAGTGAGCTTAAAGGATACCATCTCAGTCTTAAGAAGAGTGAAGTCTGCTTTTGAGAAGTTTTTCACTGTGGTCTTTTGTGCTGGGGGTGGAGGTGGGATATGTATATCCAGGGTGATTAGTTTGTGGTCAGATCTCACTAGTGAGGGGTATACCTCCGGTGTGGAGCATTTTGTCCCCATGTTTGTGATGATCAGGTCTAGTATATTATTTCCCCTAGTGGAAGAGGTGACTAATTGTTCCAATGCATTTCAATTTATGAATTCCAGGAACCTTTGGGCTAGGGTGTTAGGGCTAGAATAATGTACCCAATCTATGTTTGGGTAGTTGAAGTCTCCCAGTATGATGGTATTTTGTGATACATTCATATCCTCCAATGTCTTTAGGAAGGCTGAGTGGGGTTCCTGAGATTGGGAGGGTGGTCTGTAACATGCTACCAGTTGTATAGCAGTTTTGCCTATGGTTAGTTGCACCTGTATGGTCTCTGATGCTTCATGTGTTGCTACTAACCTGGAGGTGTGGGTGTCCTTGATGAATATGGACACTCCCCTCCTTGTGGTTCGCCCAGGTTTTGGGGCCGAAAAGCATGATACGAGGTATAGCCTGGTAGCGTTGGGGTGCTCTCAGGAGCCTTGAACCAGGTTTCAGTTACTGCACAGACATCGATGTTCTCCATGCTGAGGAGTGCATCGAGTGCCTGCATCTTGAGATTTAGACTTCTGGCGTTGAGCAGCATTACCCTTAGTTTTTTCCATTTTGTTTTCTAAGGAGGTGGGTTTGTCTTTTGAGCCTTGCCTAAAAAAGGCACTATGGGGGTGGCAAGAGCCTTAGCCAATATCCGGAAGCCCAGTGGTGACAGGTGTAAGCCATCCCTTGCGAAGCAGCATGGCTTGTCCAACATGTCATCCCAGGCAGACAGACATTGGATCCCCTTAGAATGACACCAGTACTTAAGCCAATTGTTAAAGCTGATCATCTTGTCTTTGTATTGTGGCATCATTCTTGGTGAGGGCAAGATGCTGCTCAGGGTCAGGGTCATACCGGCCTGGGCTACATAATCGGAGAGCTCCTCTATGTCTCTTTTTATGTAGTCCAAGGAGGTACGTCTCAGGTCATTCATGCCAGCATGGACAATGACGGAGTCATATTTGTACTTGCTTTGGAGTGACCTGAGTGCGTGTGTTATGTAGCGGATCCTAGCTCCCGATAGGCAGCTGACAGTCACCCTCTCCTTGTTCAGCCTGGTAAGGGGGACATCAGTGTATCTGACTATAGAGTCACCTATTACTAGTGTATCAGGCATGGTGTTTGGCCTTAAGGGCTGTGATTGGTTGACACACTGATTTATTGAAGTATGTGTTGCATGTGTTTTGTTTTGAGGTGGTGGATTTTTGGATGTCTGCTTTGGGAGCCTCTGTTGTTTTGGTAAGTTTTTTATTAGAGCCTCCGAGTATGTCTTTGTGTTATTATGTGTTTGGTTTGCAGTTGTGGTAGGTCTATGTGGGACTGGGATTGTTGTGTGTGTGGTTACCATCTCCTCCTGTCTGGTCATGCCAGCCCTGAGTTGAGAGAGTTCAGCCTCCAGTTTGGCTATATAGTTGCATCTCTCACATGTATTTGTGTTTGTTGGGAGGAGGAGAGGGTTGTCTGTGTACATGAGACAATTGTAGCATTGTCTCAAGATACCCAGATTAACCAGCTGAACTGGAGAGGACGCCAGTAATCTACCACTCAACATGCTAGAACAGTACAAGGGAGTGCTGTGCCTTTAAGGGAAGTGGATATTCACAGGGGTGGTAGGTGGATGTAATGCTTTACTTAGTATGAGAGTGCTTACTTAGTAGAGAAGTTTTGAGAACAAGTGCTAGGCTTATAGTATAGCGAGTAGTCTGATTATACTAAGAGTAGAGCTTCCTTAAGGGAAAATTTGAAGAGCAGACTTGGCGGAGCCAGAAGAAATTTAACCTTGTTTAACTGGTGCTGCGCTATGCGCACAACCGCGCAAAGCCGTGCAAACGTGGATTTTAAACAGGGAACTACAAAAGATCTAGAAATGGTCCAAAACAACCAGTTACTATAGCTCTTGTGCTGAGGTCACTTCCTACAGGGACAGGTAGGCTGCTCAAGGCTCCCCACTCCCACTGGTGAGCAAAGAAACTTCCTTCTATCCAAGTAAGGTAATGGACAACACAGGAACTACACCACAGCCCAGAATACAGCAATGCCTGTAAACTGGTCTAATCTAGTCGAGGAGAGGCGGGAAAACAAGGATTATTTTTTTGTTTTTTTGATAGAAACACACAGAAAATGCAGAAACAGTGATAAATCAGTTACACAGGTCAGCACACTTTAGTGGGCAGCCTCAACAGTTAAATTAAACAAACAAACAAACAAACTTTCGATCAAATTCGACTAAAAAGTAACTTTAAGTGCAGATTTTAAAAATAATGCAGCAAACAGCTAAAAAACAGTTTAAGCTTGTTCAGGTTAAGCTACAGAAGCTATTCCAAGTAAAAAAAACAGCAAAGATACTTAAATCCAGAAAGTAGTCTCTTTTCTGAGTTCTCTGTAGCTAGGACCACTCTGCAGGACCACGAGGAGCTTGTCTGAGCAGTACAGCCAGAAGAAAATGCCCAGAGGCGGATTTTAAACAGGGAACTACAAAAGAGATAGAAATGGTCCAAAACAACCAATTACTACAGCTCTTGTGCTGAGATCACTTCCTACAGGGACAGGTAGGCTGCTCAAGGCTCCCCACTCCCACTGGTGAGCAAAGAAATTTCCTTCTATCCAAGTAAGGTAACGGACAACTCAGGAACTACACCACAGCCCAGAATACAGCAATGCCTGTAAACTGGTCTAAACTAGTCGAGGAGAGGTGGGAAAACAAGGATTATTTTTTTGTTTTTTTGATAGAAACACACAGAAAATGCAGAAACAGTGATAAATCAGTTACACAGGCTAGCACACTTTAGTGGGCAGCCTCAACAGTTAAATTAAACAAACAAACAAACATTCGATCAAATTCGACTAAAAAGTAACTTTAAGTGCAGATTTTAAAAATAATGCAGCAAACAGCTAAAAAACAGTTTAAGCTTGTTCAGGTTAAGCTACAGAAGCTATTCCAAGTAAAAAAAAACAGCAAAGATACTTAAATCCAGAAAGTAGTCGCTTTTCTGAGTTCTCTATAGCTAGGACCACTCTGCAGGACCACGAGGAGCTTGTCTGAGCAGTATAGCCAGAAAAAAACGCCCAGAGGCGGATTTTAAACAGGGAACTACAAAAGAGCTAGAAATGGTCCCCTACCTCAGGAGCTATCCCCCAATACTCTCTACATCCCTTCACTTATTCTTTTAATACTTTTTTTTATATCACTTTGATCCTTTTCTTTTCTGTGCCTGTAGATATTCATACTGTTTCAGATCATATTCTATCGCATGGACTGTAACTTTTCTTCTGTATTCCATTTTATTTGCATTTATTATTGTTGTCACTTGTTAAGTAGTTAAGTGAGATGCCGTTTGCAGAACATTTCAACCACAAATCTACAACATCATCTGGAATAAATGCAACATTCATTGACACATTTAAGAAGGCAATTAACCAGCATGTTTTTGTAAATTAAGAAACTACTGGAGTATCGGCAGAAAATCCACATAGACAAGAAAGGAACATGCATAGAGTACAACCACACCATGGAACAGTGTGAAACAAACTGCCACCACAACTTGGAATGACAACACACACACACACACACACACACACACACACACACACACACACACACACACACACACACACACACACACAAACTTCCCCTAACCCAAAATCTATTAACTCTAACTTTGCCATATCATGTATTTCATGATCAGGGGGCATATTTATTTTCAGGAGTTTGAATTCAAAATGGTGCATGGGATATTTTTTGCTTTTCAGTAGCATGGTTTGTGAAAATGTTACATCAATTTCTGATGCTGTTCTGTACTGGCACTGTTAGAATTTATTGTCATGTGTTTGAAGCAGGCAAATAGTGCTGAAAGAAAAAACTTACACCTTAATGCAACTTATCACAGGATAAACTATGTCTTGGGTTTATCTCCAAAAATGTAATCTGAAAGTCTTTTACTACTATTCATATTTGTTGTTAGCAATTGTGCATTACATAAAAACACCAAAACAGCATTTAAGTGAGGAAAATCACAGAGCTATGCAGCCATTTTATTATTATAAGCTGTGAGAGTTGTCTTTTTCTTATTGTTAAACGAAAATTTATAGCCCACAATTCTTCACATATTTTATTTTATTAATGGGTTTGCCCAACTGGGTTGAGATCCATTTTTGGTGGAATTGTGAGGGAAAAACATCCAGACAGTAGTGGTACAGATATAGAACATTAAACATGAGGGAGAATATGACAGTTTCATCAACATTCATAGTCTACATATAAAAAAAAGAGTCACTGTAAAAATATACACCAAAAATATACATTGCATAAATAAGAATAATTAAAACATGACCGGGTTTGCAGTTAAAAGTGTTATGTGAAATACAGGATATCTGAAGTTTCCTTTTAAATTGTAGTAAATATTTTTCTGACAATCTTTGGTAACTCATTAAGTGTGTCCCCCATTACAGATTTTTCCAGCTTCCAAATGAAGTTTTCTCTCATTATAATCATTAGAAATGTTAAGTAAACATTTTCTTAGCAACATAACCAAGTAAGAAATTATACTGATTCTGTCTGCTTCATTCATTTACTGCTTTCAATCCACATTTCATATTTCGGTGTAAAACAGTCTGTCCTTAGAGGTGACCCAAAAGTTTGAGCCTGATAAAAGCTATCAGGTCAAATTCTCAAAGTATGAAATAAAGGTTGTGAGGATCACATCTCGGTTAATTTGTATTTTGTTAGTTTACCATCTAGGTTATTCTGTCATGATGTGTACATATGTACATCTACGTGTTTTTGGCATTCTGGTAACCACATGAGATTATTAGAAGCAGTAAGATCCTTTGAGAGGTGTTCTGGAGTTATATAAAATGCAATGTTTTTCTTTCATCGGCTAATGATTATGATAAAAGCCCTTAATCTACCTTTTATGATTACCATACCTTATTTCTTTATATAACAGTGCAATACTCACAATAAAAGCGCACTATGCCTGGATCTCTAAGCAGAAATCTGTGTCATTGTATAAAACTGAAAATAAAAGTATTATTCCCAAAACTCCTAAAACTATTTTTTCCATTAATGTGGAAGCTGTGACTCTCACGCTAAATAACTTTGTTCCTCATTTTCCTTCACCGATGCCTGCAGCTGTCATCTCGATGACAGCCTGTTAAAAGGCATGGCCAAAACAAATTAATACTAAATATAATGGAATGCCATATATTTCGCAGCACACATGTGGATGTATAATGAATCATTAACAGCAGGTTACATAGTAACCAGGTTAACAGGTGAGCAGTACAACACAAACAGAAATGGAGGTAGTATATTCAAAGAACAACAATCAAGGTTACAGTTTAGAAAGGAATATGATATCCTGACCCTCAGGCGGGGAGGAGCACTGTCTTTGTAGTATGAAACACTCAGTCCCCTGTGCCCTGCTGGGTAATATCTGATATCACATATCTCTGTTTTTTGCTTTCCTCCATTTCTTTTTGCAATACACTGGGTGGTTGAAAGGGGAAATGGAAGAAAAATACCAGAAGTGAATGTAGAAGAGTAAAACATGAAGTGGTACATGAATTTCAGAAAGGGGCTGCACCTTAAATTCAGGCAGAAGCAAAAGGTTGTTGGGCCAGTGGAGGCAATGGCATCAGACGACTGAAAAAATATATGGAAGAAGAGAACAGAGAGACAAAATGGATGCTTGCGAGAGTGGTACCTGCCCCAGGAACAAGCAGTTAAAGGCAGCAATTTTCCCTTTAGTTTAGGTAGATATTGGCTCCTGATTTGAAGGATTAACTGCATTAGTACTTTAGCAGGAATGTATTTAAGCTTTAATGATCATGACTCATTAAATGACATTCGGTGATTCTTATGAACTCTAACAAGAAGCTCTTTACTACTATTTAGCAAAATTCAAAAGCAACAGTTTAGAGCCTGTGAATGGCATACTTTTTTCCAGTCTTAAGAAATTTGCTTTGCCCTTGACTCAATTTGAGGATTTTTTTATGTTTTTGGTCCTCAGCTTGTGATGAAAGTTTGCTTTATTAATTAATTAATTTATTTTAATTTAGAGGTATTGCCCATGCACTATACATCCTCGCTAAAGCTCTACATTGAGCCTCCTTTTTTTATTTTCTTTCCTTTTATGACACACGTCATATGCTTATCTTAAATGTATATTCTACATGTGGAACCGAAAGTAAAATTAAAAAACTGATCTGCTTTATTAACTTGTGCGAGGTTCACAGCACTGAATTTAGAAAAAAAACATTTTGCAGGGGGCAGGCCACCCCATGTGCCTCCATCATTGGGGGGGCTTTGCCTCTATACCCTGATCTATAAATATACAGCCTCCAAAGTCACAAAATTTGGATAAATATACTTACAGAAACAGTCCATGTGCTTGAGTGTCTCATACCAGAATACACATTTAAGCATTCTACTGTGAGTAAGATAAGCAACAAAAACATTTATTAAAAATATTGCAGCACTTTTTTGGTAGCATATCATGTTGTGAAAAAAGTGAAACACAAATCAAGATCTGTTCTCAGAGATGCACATCCAGCAGTTCTTGGCATTGCCATTTCTATTGTTAGTGTAGAAATAGATCATCTGGGCAAGAAAAACAGTGAGGGCTCCCCAACAAGTAAGTTTGGATTGGAGTTGTGCAGTCATTTAGACGAGTCTGATTCTTCCTGACCTTAAGGGTTTTAGCACACCTGGTGTTAATCTTCATAGGTTTCAGGTTAGTACTGCATTGTGAGCTATCTTCCATGAATAAATAGCTGTATGCTATATGTAAAATATTTTCAACTGCATTTTTCACAGTTATGCCAAGAATATTGTATAGTTATTTCTCACTGAAATCATGTTGTGACCTCAAGTGTTGTACATGATTGGTTAAAGTGGCTCCTTGAACAAGACTCACAGAATTGGTTGAAACCTCTGTGTTCTGCCCTGCTTAGTACAGTAATGTGACCTTGAAGTAGATGTAAATAGCAGATACACTTTGGATAATATTAATATGGCCCACCATGCCAAAAAGGTTGAAAGCCTTGTGCTACTCGGCTTCCTCTGTCTTCTCTCCAGGACAAGACCCTGAGATATCTAGACTCTCATCCTGAGGTACTTGCTCCACCCTGGCATCTGCAAAGAGCAATCTCTTCAGAGACAGACCCATGACTTCTGATTTAAAGATGTTAATTTTCATCCCAGCTGCTTCTTATTACCCACTTTCATGTAAGCAAAAACGTACTTAATGTATCGCTGTTTGGACTGACACAGCATGAAAATGCCCTTTTTCAAAACTTAACCTTCAATCAAGACCTCTTCTCGATTAGACATTTAGAAATCATTTTACCTTACTGCTCTTCTGAATAGCTCTCTTTAACCACCTATTTCAGTAAGCACAGTAGGACTGTTTGTGAACCACTCAGTAAAATATATTCCAGTATCCCTGCACTATGCCATCTAATCACTAAATCATGACCATTGCACAAATTACCTTTTATTCTCTATGTATTCCTCCTTCATAGCTCATATTATGATTCAGCCTTCTTATATAGCCCTGCTAACACCTGACTCCTTTTTTCTGTAGACTTTTAATTAGAATGCATTGCGCGGTTATATTTGTGTCATTGAATTAGTGGAATCTTTTAATATACGTTTTTTCTAAGAAAGTTAACTGTGATACTATGCATCATTCTTAATTGCTAATAAATGTATCTGTGTGTAATATGCCTTTGGTACAGGTTATAGATGAACAGGGCTCACTGTTAACAAGTCTATTCACTTAATGAACAAATAAATGCAGACATAAATAAAAGATCCTGAAATAGTTCACAGAGCTACTATGTTCCAAGTATGGTTAAGAATATTCCTGAAACAACTAGAACTATTTAGTCATAAACGGGCAATAGAAAAGACTAATACTCAAACAATTTATATAGAATAGGGTTATTCATAAAATAATGAGGTGTGTACCAGGCTAATGGCCACTAGGGTCCTTATAAGCATAGCTGTGCAATCCAAAATTGACCCACAAATTTGATTGATTTAGGTGGTGACTTACTGACTTCCATTCTTCAAACAGAAGTATCCATCAAACTACAGTTGCAAACCAGATTTTGTATATAAACAGAGAAATATATTTATTGAATAGTTGGTATTATACAAAAGTTATACACAATTATGCATATTAGTATGCAGATAGATCGATAGATAAAAAGAACAGTTGCAAACCAGAATTTGTATATCAACAGAGAAATATATTTATTGAATAGTTGGTATTATACAAAAGTTATACACAATTATGCACATAAGTATGTAGATAGATAGATGGATAGATAGAAAGAAAGAAAATGAGTGGAATGACCATAATGGACAGTAAAGATGGAAGACATGCTAGGTGTAGTGTACTGCTGTCTATTATGTCTCATCATTGCTGTTACCCAATCAGTGTTACTGTGGACCACCTTCTCTTTAAAAATGACAGACAGGTAATGCTATTATCTTAGAAATCTTCAACAACCATAGCAGTAATATTAGGGTAGGGGGCTGGCATAATGACTCAGTTGTATATGCTTCAGTGACACAAGGTGCAGTGAATTGTTATGGTGTCTCATATATCAAGGTCATAGAACTCCTTGGAGGGAATGACAATGCTACATGTATTTCATGACTGAAGACATGTATCCAAATAATTTATGACCAAACAATATGCACCAGAAGCCTTTATTAAAACATCACATAGAAAGTTCTAAAGCCTCAGATGAAGTCTTCAAATGAATCTGAACATCAGTTTAAAAAAGCACATAAATGGCATAAAATATGTGACATAAGCATGCAATTAGCCAGTCATTTCCTCCTTATTGACATCTTGTTTTACCCTTTAGACTTCAACATGGCATATTTTAAAATGTAAACTGTTGCTTTGTATTACAGTCGATTCCTAAGATCATTATCTTCCCTCCTAATAGTGGTAACTACCCGTCCCATGATGCATCAGTTCAGTTACACTTGTTAAAATGTAATCTGTTTCTGGATTGTCTTCATTACCATTACATGCATCTCTCAGGCATACCTGTCGGCTTCTTTACTCAAGAATTCTGGACAAAGCCAAAGATAATGAGGGGAAAGAACAAATACCAGGGACAAATTTTAAATATTGCTCTTAAAAACCTAGAAAAGTGGTGACATAACATATTTTACACTGGTATGTGTTTTCTGAAGGATGTGCAATCTGAAACTCAAATGTATGTCATTATTTAATTCCTTCAAGCTTCAGTGATTTGCCAGAATACCACAAATTTTATGAGGGACTGACCAAAATTATGAAGCAAAAATCTGGACATTCTGTGATAATCTGGGCGGTTCAACAGGCTCAATTCTCATGCAGTCTGATCCTAAATTTCTGCTTTGTTTCTCCTAAATAGTATAAACTGCAAAAGCATCATAATACAAAAAAAAAAAAAAAAAAAAACACTGATTATTTATCACAGTTAAACCTCCCTTTACTTTTAAGTCTCATCCTACTAATATAGTTTACTTGACATATATGTTTACTGACACTGCAGTGTCCACATGCAAAAGTTCTCAAAGACTGTAAATTCATTAAACTTATAACATCCATACATTTCTTAAAACTGCTATAAACTTGATGACTATCTTCATTTTTACATTATGGTTGAATTCATCAATAACACATACCTATATATAACTAGTACTACTGTGTGAGAATCTGTAAGCCAGGACCTTGGACAGAATCTGCTTCTAGACTTTGACAATATTCCCAGATGGTCATTAATTTGGGGCATAAATCCTAGAATTAGTATACCCATTACTACACATCTGCAAAAGCAAAATGTCAGTTTATACCATGTAAACTGCTGTGTAAAGGTCACTTTCAGTGCTGCACACTTAGAAGGGACATAGGGTAGAAATGGGTTACTTTTCATCTCTGTAACTTTCCCTTTATCATGTCAGTCTTCAAAAATAAAGTTAGAATCATTCAGCTTCATAACAGTGCATCATTTGGTAGATATCTGACAGCTTACTGGCTTACAATATACCAAAGCATTAATTCTTCATACAAACTCGTCAACAAACTTGTAATACCAAATTTAAAATGCAGAAATTGTTTTGGTATAACATTACTGACTTTCTGCAAAACCAGCATCTCAGTTGTTCTGTTACCAGCATCCTACATTTAGTATAAACAAGAACAAAAGTATGCCAAGAAGATATTTATGCCAGGGACATGTCAGTGCTACAGCATAAACATGCCATGGTAAGCTTTCATTGCTTTTATATCAGGTTATTTTCCTGACACAAGAACTCTAACTATGTAAACTGTCATATGTCCTTCAGCTTTGCAAAAGTAATGTATTATCTGGGATTTTAATAGCGAAGTGTTTCACTTATAGACAACCATCCACTGTGTCAGAAGTACTTCTTCTAATAAGGAAATTTTAAAGAATGCATGCTAAAATAAAAGTTATTGAATCAGGTAACCACTTGAAATGTTGGGACTCTGACTTCAAATTACTGAAAATACGGGCTTTTATTTTATATATAGATATAGATCGATATATCTATATATATATATATACACACACACACACACACACACACACACACACACACACACACACACACACACACACATAACATAAATATATGCCAAGTCTGAGATGACCATTTTTCATATATTGCCTTTTCCCTGAGGTATGGTGATCTTAGAGTTGGTATATATAAGTCTGGAGGGTGTGTGGGGCTTGTCCCCCACATCAGGGGGTGCAGGAGGGGGCTTGCCATCCTACAAAAAAGCAAGTGTAATGGAGAAAAGTGATGTTCGATATTCACTCTTCAGTATTTTCAAAAAAAGAAAGAGTCACTGAAGCAAGTACATTTTTAAACTGTACGCATTGGACCATCAAAAACTCTCAGTTTACCAGGGTGTAAAAGTAAAGATAACATTTACATAATCATTAAAGGGAGGGGCTGAGACAGATAAATCTGCAAGGGTTCAGGAGTTTGTTAGTACAAGCTGAAAAGGATTTAGAGTTATTTTGTAGCCTTACCAGAACAAAGTTAGCATCAGACTCTTGCTTATTCTCACATCTCTTCTGTCTTTGTTTGCCAGTTATCAATGAGTTCAGACAGACCACAACACCTGCACAGAGTATACTATAATTCATATGACCACTGATTTCTTAGGAAAGTCAACTGGTTCTAATCAGTTTGGCTGCCTAGGAGAATACCATTGCCTGAGTTTTACATGGTTTTAAATATGTTCATATAAAACTCCAAGGCAAGAATCAATGTCATACTGGAGAATAACTTATTTATTTGTTGACCGGGTTGGTCCATCTGGGCCAAAGGCCCATTTTCAGTGGAGACCCGAGGAGAAAAGCTCCAGTTATATTCAGACTACAGTTTACAGTACATAAAAAGACAAGTACACAAATTATCTATACTATACTGATTTGAAAAAGATTTGAAAAGAAAACCGAAATATGCATGCATAAAACAATAATACAAGTTGCCATTTTACAAAGACACATATCAACATATCAGTATGTAATTTTAAAAATGTTCAGTTATATACATTGGTTAACTAGGTAAGCTACTATATGCTTTTTAGGTGTCCGAGGTGAGAAAAACAACACAGGGGGTCAGAGGTCATTCAGTCTAAAGGGGACAAATGAAGGTATAGGTGATGCACTTGGCTAGGCTTTTGGTGGCTGTCATTTTGTGAGTTTATACTTTCCATCATGGAAGGTAACAACATGACTACATATTCCTCAAGAGGGGCATTTGCTTTGATCTAGCATAGACTGGAAAGATAGAAAGAAAATGAAAGAGAGAGAGAGAAAAAGAAACTATAACAATCTAAAGATTTATATGCAGTGTATGTAGTGGTACTGTTGAAACAGACTCCATGCTCAAATAAAGTTCCAGTAACGCAACATATATATTATGTTCCCTTTAAATACCCACATAAAAGCTCTGAAACTCTACGACTGTAAAATCTGAGACCCTTGAAACAAAAT
Organism: Protopterus annectens; assembly: GCF_019279795.1. Taxonomy (NCBI): domain Eukaryota; kingdom Metazoa; phylum Chordata; order Ceratodontiformes; family Protopteridae; genus Protopterus; species Protopterus annectens. The sequence goes on from NC_056751.1 coordinate 418,315,782, forward strand.
TAAGCAGTTTAGTGTGTGTAAGCTATATGGTAGAACACTGACTACTTGCAGCTGCTTTATTCACTTGTAAATTTTTATTTTCTTCCTAACAGAAGTCATTTGCTTTTCCTGTTAGTTACAGATGGCTCCCTGACATATAATAGTGTTAAGAGTAGGTATAATTCCCTGAACTTTGTCACTCATGCTTCTTTTTGATATTGAGAAGGTGTCATGGTAATACAACTTTTTTTTGCTAAACCTACTTGTTCATAGTATAACAGCAGTTAGTCCACTTCTCCATGGTCCTTAAATAAAATGCTTTTCACAGGTTTCATCTTCAAAACTTGAATCTACAAGAATGAATACACAAATGATTCAGGTATTTGTCAGGTTTATAGTTGTATAGCCTATTTATGCTTTCTTTTTAGTTCTGTACTGTTGAAGAAAATGTGCACTACCCTTCTGTAAAGTTATTGATCATAAGGCAGTCTGGTCATTAAACAGTGGACTAGTTTTATACTTGCTAATTCAAAACATATGAACTCACACAGATGTTAAAAGAAGAAGGCATTTAGTCAATCATGTCTTCCTGATAGTTGTGACTAGCCAATGCAACTGTCACTTCATTCTTCTGGCTTTTTCCCTCATCCTTCCAAGGTCCCTTTAATCCCTGCCCCCTCACCCCATCAAAAGTCCATCACTACCCTTTGAGAAAAAATAGAAAAGAGACAGGATCTCATACCAATCCTCTAGTTTGCATTTATGTAAAACCTATCCATCCCATCTTGAACATCTTTCCTCCACAACTCCTTTAATTTTCACATAGGGCTACACTTTACATGTTTTCAATACCATCCATACATTTCTTATCCCACTATTTCAACAGATAGTAAAGACCACAACTATAAGGCTGTCACACTATTTTCAATCATAACTCTTGGTGCAGGAAATGTCAGAGAAAAAACACAGTGGTAGTTTTCTGCCGTGAACTTACAGCTGAAAGAAAATGTTTGAATGAATCTGGGAATGAATGCAGGCTGATGTCTGCAATTTACCACACTTGTGGCTGTTTATGTTCCCACACTCTGCATATTGTTCAGTAATCTGCCAACAGATAATGTTATCCTTTCTTACTATACATTCAGTACCACTACTGTGCCACTTTTCTTAGCTTTTCCTCACCTTCCATGGCCACTACTCTTGTCACTATGTGTTGAGCCTCTGAAACATCTTATTACCCCTCTCCTGTTATGACTTCCGGATATACATTAGTTCAGTTTCTGGAACAGGGATGGTTGAACTCTACGTTTCTAGTGCCTACCCCTCCCCCTGTCAGTCCATCTCAGCATTGTATTGACCTGTGGCACTGCTTGAAATTTGGAAGAGCATATTTCAGAGTGAATTGATCGTAACACTGTAAGATTAATCACCTTAACATGTCTTTTGTATCATGCAACAATGTGCATAACTTTTCACTTTTGCACTGAATTCAAGTTCCCAGCAATCTTTTAAGCTTGTAAACCGCGCCATGCTCTGCTAAAGATTGTCTCTACTTCCCAAGCCACTGTATCAATGTTTGTTTAATATTCAAGTTTTTTTTGTGTATCCTACTTGCATCAATCTGCCTAGACCACTACAGACCCTACTGACGCATTGATTACAGTCTTAGCCACATTACTGCTATGTATGCCTTTGTGGAGTGAGTCTCCCCTCTTCTTGGAGAAACTGCTCGGTACAACTCTGCTGTCTGTGACCACACCAGAGCTCAGATATGCAGCAGCAACATTCTGTATGAAGTATGATTGTCCTCTGTGTGTCTGACTGGGTTTTCACTGTGTACTCTGGTTTCCTGCCACCTCTCTACTAATCTCCATTTCCTGTCATCTAACCAATTACTTTTACATCATTATTTTGGGTTAATGCTTTGGGACAAATGATTCATTCATTATTTACACCTGGGGACTAGAATTTCATTTTCTGTTCTATATGAACTTTCATCATATTATGGTGTGATTAACTGTAACCCTGTTTTGACTGAACAACACGTAAATTACTTTTCTGCATTAAAATCTGTCATGTTCATTGCTATGATAACTGGCCAGACTTTCATTTGTGTAAATGGCAACAGTACTGTCATATACATTTACCTTTGTTGTCAGATCTAAATGGGTAAATATTTAAACCTAACTGTCTCGTGAATACAGAACACAGTGTTAATATTAATGAACACCGGCATATTTAGTTGTAGTACAGTCATTAACCTACACCCATAACTGCCTCTATAAATTCACCTGTTTACTTAATAAAAAGCTTAGTCATGCATTTAAAATAAACTTGCACTAAATTTAAGAATGTAGGGATTAAATGTAATCCCACTTCCATAATCTCCAGTCTGTTTCTTCAGTCTCTAATTGTCTGCAGAGTATGTCACTTTTTATTCTGTTCCAGGTAGTAGCACTCTTCTGTGCTACTGCAGAGAGAGAACCTCCAGGAATACACAGAGTACTTCAGATGGGGGGTATCTAGCTTGCACCTTCCCTTGCTGCTTCAGTAGTCTCTCTCTATTCATCTGCAAAGCGGAATGAAACATTACCTGTCTCCACTGATGATGCCACCCCAGTATACATCAGACTCTGTCAGCATTCCTTACAGCTTTCATACATGGATATTCTACCTTTAAGTTATGTAAAATAATTATCCCAAGGTGTCATTCAGCCTTTGTTGTTATAAGTACTTTATGTTGAAATATACCTTATCCATGTTTTTTTTTTCCCAGGGGGCATTACTTTGTATCTTTCTTGCATCCTATCTAAGCTGTCGTAAATTAGACAAGTCTTCAATTTCTGATGGGTCCCATCCAATCCTCTGCACCCCTTTCTCTAAATCCATTTTATACTAAATCTTTGTGATTTTTACAAAAAAGGCTTGTTACTCTTTGTGGTACATCACAGTCTCACTTTTCTAAAACAACAAAACAAAGCAGCAGTCTGTATATGTGAGAACATAAAATATCTCTATTTAATTGAGTAAGCATTTAATTAGACTAATTTTCACTGTAGCATTTTATAGGTTCATAGGTCCATAGAAGGTTACTAAGCTAATGACACTAGAGCCCTTACAAGCCTAGCCATATTTATCCTGAGTTGCCTCCATTGTCGGTGATTACATGAGTAAAGTTCGCAAAGGTGAACGTCTATGGTAGTTAATACAACTCCTTCCAGGAGGGAAATGGGTGCCACCCCAGAAGTGGATTTGAGGTCACCCATCCATTGACCTTGGTTCTGTTTGAAGAGGGTCAGAGAGGGGCTCTGTTTCATGTGAATTAAAAGATTGTTCCAGAGAAGTGTCAGTCTCTGGGAGATGTATCTGTCTCTCCAGCATGACCTGTTCATGTCAGAGCCTAGGTTAAGATCCCTGTCTTTATATATTTATAAATAATACTCTTCACATCCCATGCTAAAAACCCCAATCAGTATAAAGGAAAATTACATCACAACAACTACTAATAATTAATAATTAGATAAAGAGTATGGAGGAAACATAAGTAGAATGCATTTGTGTGTACTCGTTTCATCTTCCATAACAATGTTTTTTTTATTCAAAATGTTTATTCAGGCTGTCTGTCACATCTTAAAACCCATCCTCTGGTCCTGCTATAGACTCAGACTGTTATACAACCTGTTCTTCTGCCATATGCAGAAGTAAACGTTTAAGCTGTTCGTCTATTGATATGCAATGGCTGAAGTCTGTAAGATTTGAAATGTACATGTCACCTGGAAGGACACCTTTGGCTTGTATGTATGTAATAGTTTACATGCTGACTGGGGGAATGGATGAGTAACAACTATAAAGTCCTCCAGCAACCTCCAAACCTACAATCATGGTTCTCTGCATTCAAATCCCCACAAGCTAAACATCTTCATTTACATTTTGAAAATTAAGGGAACAGCTGTGAAGAAGTCATATATATATTTTGTTTCTGTTTTTTTTTTTTTCTGTAGTTATGCTTATAGTACATTCATTGTTTCTAACTTACTTATGCTGCCATGACTATTTTCTATTCTATGACCATACCATAAAGACAACATGTTCCTATTTTTACTATATTAATGCCCCAGTTGCTGCAGTTTTTCTCTTTGGACCTCCTCTAAAAATTGTCTCTGCCCAACTTAACTTCCTTGTCTAGTAAAATGAATAAATAAATGCATACATACATAGATACATGTATTTAGTTACATGCATTTATAATTGCAATATGTTTACAAATCTGGAGGTAAAAATGTGTAGAAGGAATGTGAAATGAGCTGAAACTAACTAGGGGAGCAAAGGCAAAAATAAAAATGCAATTGTATTTCAATCTTAAATTCTTGAGTACTTTATAATGTAGTCTTTCATATTTTTTTCCTTGCTTAGCCATGTTCGAAAAGGAATTTCCTTTATTCTACTTTTGACACTAGCATCAATAGACCTGACAATTTAAGATCATAGGTAGCTATAAAATATTCCTTCCAAACATGAGAATTACTTGGGATTTGAAGGCTACTGTCAATTCTAAAACTAGGAATGGCTCAACTCTTGTTGGTCTGAGCATTGGTCTCTTAAAGCTTTTTCCCAAGGATCCTAAAATTGTCTCATTGATTAAAAATGGTCACTTTCCTAGTTAGGATTTACACCTGTCCATAAATGATGACCCTAACAACTACACCATATATGTCTTTGATTGCAAGTCTGATAAATTAGTAGGAAAATGAAAGGAGACCATTATTTATGAATCATATATGAAGCCAAGAAAATAATTTGCCTTTTGCTGAGGATTTTATATATCTTCCTAACAAATTATTGCCTGTCATTTTTACTCTGCTATTTTACAAACAAGACTAAAAATTAATTGTTGACCTCCTACATCTATCTGTGTGTTACCATTTAGTTTTAAAGAAGAGTTGACGGAAACCAGATCTGAATATTAGACTATGATATAAAATAGAAAATCTCTATTCTACATTACAAAATGGAAAGAAATGTCTAAAGTGTGCTGCAAACAAGCTCAGAAAAAATCTAAAGGGTGCTAGCCTTTAGCACAGGGAATTTTGTCAGGAGTCTGTATGTCTTCATTAATGAGATGAGGACACCCAGATGTTTAAATAGTTTTTTGTACACAACAGGCACGCTGAGTATAATATGAATAGGTTTTCCTTTGGCACATACTGATGAATCTAATGTTCTCTTAACTACATATGAAGTGTCACATGCCATCAGCTGGTTAAAAATAAGGAAAGCCTGTTGTCCAGGCTGGGTTACTGCTGAGGTAAGCAAATTAAATGTGTTATGGTGACCAGGAACCTTTTTCTAGCTCTGTGGGGTATTAAGAGAGTATTATTTTGCAGAATCATCAAGAAGAGGGATTACAATCGCTATAAACGAAAGAACATTAGTGATGCGAGTGTGTATAAGCTTGCAGAACTACTAGGGTACAACACTTTCTTCTTCCATTTTGTTTAGACATACGAAATGTGACCCAGAATAACACTGCATGTGTGTGGGAAGGTGATGTCTGAGTGAGATGCATTCTATATTCATCTTAAATCGCCTAGTAGAAGTATACACATGTAAGTGTACAATGAAGCTGTCTATACTGTAACTGCATTAGAGCCCTAAATTTATTACTGTAAATCGAATTATTCTCTGGTAGATCATAAATAAGATGTCACTCCCTTTACTATCCTAAACCTCTCTGGTTGCTGTGGCTGCTCTACTGCGTGCTTGCTCAGCCCCAAGCTCTAGCTGTACTCCTACCATAACCAACTCCTAACCTGTGTCTGACGACCTCGGTCCCTCCTACAGTGAATGCAACTTGGACTAACTGAACCTACACTGACCTCTCTGGGAATTGAATCCCCAAGCTCTAGCTGTACTCCTACCATAACCAACTCCTAACCTGTGTCTGACGACCTCGGTCCCTCCTACAGTGAATGCAACTTGGACTAACTGAACCTACACTGACCTCTCTGGGAATTGAATCCCCAAGCTCTAGCTGTACTTCTACCATAACCAACTCCTAAACTGTGTCTGACGACCTCGGTCCCTCCTACAGTGAATGCAACTTGGACTAACTGAACCTACACTGACCTCTCTGGGAATTGAATCCCCAAGCTCTAGCTGTACTCCTACCATAACCAACTCCTAACCTGTGTCTGACGACCTCGGTCCCTCCTACAGTGAATGCAACTTGGACTAACTGAACCTACACTGACCTCTCTGGGAATTGAATCCCCAAGCTCTAGCTGTACTCCTACCATAACCAACTCCTAACCTGTGTCTGGCGACCTCGGTCCCTCCTACAGTGAATGCAACTTGGACTAACTGAACCTACACTGACCTCTCTGGGAATTGAATCCCCAAGCTCTAGCTGTACTCCTACCATAACCAACTCCTAACCTGTGTCTGACGACCTCGGTCCCTCCTACAGTGAATGCAACTTGGACTAACTGAACCTACACTGACCTCTCTGGGAATTGAATCCCCAAGCTCTAGCTGTACTCCTACCATAACCAACTCCTAACCTGTGTCTGACGACCTCGGTCCCTCCTACAGTGAATGCAACTTGGACTAACTGAACCTACACTGACCTCTCTGGGAATTGAATGTATGTTTGGACTCCATTGATATTGATTTGTTGGACTCCCATTGGGTACCCTAAAAGAGTTCACAGCATTGCAGTACTCTAGCCGCCAACAGCCAGTTACCTCTCAGTCTTTACCTCTCCCCCTTATCCTTGGATACTCTTCCCTTTTCCAGCCTTTTTTCACCTTACTTTTTCCCCTCTGCCTCCACACTACCATATCCTTTTTTTTCAACCCCTTCTCACTCTCTGTTTCCTACCTAGCATTAGAGCAGGATACTATCCTCTCTTGGCTACTACCTTGCTCCTATTTTTTGACTCCTTCTAGCCCTTCTTTAGACTGCAAGACTTGACTTCGGACCTCATTCTTCATTGCTACCTCCACTCTCTACCCTACTGCCCTTCTATCTCACCTAAACTGTTCTGCATTTCATTTCCTCTAACCTGCAATCACTCTTCCTTACCTCTCATTCCTCCCGCCCTCCTTCTGCATGCTTTACACTGCCTCTATGACTATCTAACACTATTAACTACCAGTGTTCTCTAGTCCTTTCCCACTCCTGTCCAGCTTGACCTTCTCCTTTCCTATCTCACTTACCTGCACTTCTGATTGTCTCCTTCTCATCTCTTCTTCTGTGGTGTCTAATCTCCCCTTCTTTGCCTATGACCCTGTCTTAGGGAATCCCTCTGTCCCACCTTTATAATCTTTCCATTTCTTTGCCTATGATCCTGTCTTAGGAAATCCCTCTGTTCCACCTCTATAATCTTTCCATTTTTACTGGGTGGACTACCTCCCTCTCCCCCTCTCACCTTCTCTCCCTTTCTCCCCAGTCACCTCTTGGCTCCGCCCACCTTTCCCTACGCCTCTGTGCTGTGCCCCTGTCCCGCCCCTACTTTTGATGAGTTTACTTTTACCCCTACCAGCATTCTGCGACACTCCCTTTACTATCCTAAACCTCTCTGGTTGCTGTGGCTGCTCTACTGCGTGCTTGCTCAGGTAGGCCTACTCTAAATGGAGATACCATTTGTGAACTACGTTTAAATGTATGTTGTAGGCCCTAACCGGGGTCTCACTGCAGTAACTTATTGAAGCTACTGTAATTTGTTATTCGTAGTCTGAACGCTCTCTGTCTAGATTACAATTTGTATTGGGTACGTTAAGCATTGTTTGTTTTTAGGCGAGGATCGCTTTACTGATCCTACCCACCCTTGCTCTGTTTTGTTTTAGTTGCTGCTTTACTAGTTAATTTATCAGAACTAAGTATCTTAGCTGGTAGACATTATTTTGCGATGCACTGTTGATTACTATGTACTTTACTGAAAGACTTTCAGGAGCAAGCATGCTTACTGTTGTACATTCTTTTAGTTGCTGCTATACTAGTTAATTTATCAGAACTGAGTATTTTAGCTGGTAGACTTTATTTTGCGATGCACTGTTGATTACTATGTACTTCACTGAAAGACTTTCAGGCGCAAACACGCTAACTGTTGTACACTTGCCTTTTTAAAAGTACGCCACACTCGCAGAACTATCCCACGTGTTATACTGGTAACAGCTCTAAGCGGTCCCTAGCGACATGCATTTCTATTACTATTAGGTGTTCTATTCTGTAGCGATACACTTTTCTACTATTTTAATAGCTTTTTCTCAAGCTACTCTGCCTCAGCTTCGCACATATAGTGAAGCGCTCTACTGAAAGCGTAAGACAAACTACTGCTTTTCCTTAAGCTTCTCTGCCTCAGCTCCCACAAATAGTGAAGCGCTCAACTGAGAGCGCTAGGCATACCACTTTTTTAAATTATCTATCTGTAGCAGCATGCTTGTCCACTATTTGCTTTTGTTTTAATTCCGACTACACTGCCCATGTTATTTTACACAGTGTAGCCCTTTACTGACCAACTTAAGGCTTTCTAATGGTATATTTCTGTAGCGACACACTTTTCTACTATTTTAAATAGCTTTTTCTTAAGCTACCCTACCTCAGCTTCGCACATATAGTGAAGCGCTCTACTGAAAGCGTAAGGCAAACTACTGCTTTTCCTTAAAGCTACTCTGCCTCAGCTTTCACACATAGTGAAGCGCTCAACTGAGAGCGCTAGGCATACCACTTTTTTAAATTATCTATCTGTAGCAGCATGCTTGTCCACTATTTGCTTTTGTTTTAATTCCGACTACACTGCCCATGTTATTTTACACAGTGTACCCCTTTACTGACCAACTTAAGGCTTTCTAATGGTATATTTCTGTAGCGACACACTTTTCTACTATTTTAAATAGCTTTTTCTTAAACTACCCTGCCTCAGCTTCGCACATATAGTGAAGCGCTCTACTGAGAGCGTAAGGCAAACTACTGCTTTTCCTTAAGCTACTCTGCCTCAGCTTTCACACATAGTGAAGCGCTCAACTGAGAGCGTTAGGCATACTACTATTTTAAATTATTTATCTGTAGCAGCATGCTTGCCCACTATTTGCTATTGTTTTAATTTCAGACTACACTGCCCATGTTATCTTACACATAGTGTAGCCCTTTACTGACCAACCTAAGGCATTCTAATGGTATATCGCGTTTAGCGCGAAAGTGGTGATTGATGAGTTTGCCTCACCTACCTCCCCCTATAGCGACTTGCAATTCTACTACAGTTGCTTGCTTTTGACTAATATTTTTTTACCTATATTTGCGATATTCTACATGCTTTACCAATAAGTTCTACTTGGATTTGATCAGAAGCTACTAATGTTTTAAACACCTTGCTAGTAAATAAGTATATGTGTTTTATTGACTGTTATTTTGCTAGTATTCAGAAGAGAAAGAATATACATGATACCCTGTGATAATGTCTCTGCATTAGATTGATGTTACCTTTTCCTAGACTACCACTGTTAATTTGTGTTAATGAGTTTTGGCTATTTTATCTGTGCTAACATTGTCTCTCTTTTTGCTCTCCTTTCTTTATCCTTACCTTCCCTTCATCTTTCCCCACAGCCCCAAGCTCTAGCTGTACTCCTACCATAACCAACTCCTAACCTGTGTCTGACGACCTCGGTCCCTCCTACAGTGAATGCAACTTGGACTAACTGAACCTACACTGACCTCTCTGGGAATTGAATGTATGTTTGGACTCCATTGATATTGATTTGTTGGACTCCCATTGGGTACCCTAAAAGAGTTCACAGCATTGCAGTACTCTAGCCGCCAACAGCCAGTTACCTCTCAGTCTTTACCTCTCCCCTTATCCTTGGATACTCTTCCCTTTTCAGCCTTTTTCACCTTACTTTTCCCCTCTGCCTCCACACTACCATATCCTTTTTTTTCAACCCCTTCTCACTCTCTGTTTCCTACCTAGCAGTAGAGCAGGATACTATCCTCTCTTGGCTACTACCTTGCTCCTATTTTTTGACTCCTTCTAGCCCTTCTTTAGACTGCAAGACTTGACTTCGGACCTCATTCTTCATTGCTACCTCCACTCTCTACCCTACTGCCCTTCTATCTCACCTAAACTGTTCTGCATTTCATTTCCTCTAACCTGCAATCACTCTTCCTTACCTCTCATTCCTCCCGCCCTCCTTCTGCATGCTTTACACTGCCTCTATGACTATCTAACACTATTAACTACCAGTGTTCTCTAGTCCTTTCCCACTCCTGTCCAGCTTGACCTTCTCCTTTCCTATCTCACTTACCTGCACTTCTGATTGTCTCCTTCTCATCTCTTCTTCTGTGGTTTTCTGCCCCGCTCCGTTTGCCCTGCGGGCTCACTCCGCTCCCCTCCCTACCCCCAATTCCCACCCACCCCCAGGGGTCCTACCTTTATACTTCCTCTGCCACACCTTCAACATTCTCTCAACCTATCTCACTTCCTACCTCACTCTCACTAATTAACTCTTTACTCCAAACCTAACATCACACCCTCTCTCCTAATTCCTATCCTTCTGCCACACCCCACTCCTAGCCACCCAAGACCACCTAATAGTAACTTACAAACCTCTTCCAACTATTAACTATGCCTTTAAACCTCAAACTACTGTATCCTCTACTACTCCTTAACATCCTTCTCTTTTACTATACTCTTACTTCCTACGAATATCTAACCCTTTGCCAATCTCCTAATTTAGCAAAACACACAACCTCTCTACTTCCTCTAGCTGAACAAACACATATTAATATCCTATCGTCCTATCCCTACCTTCCCCCTCTCTACCACAAGTTACGCCATAATAGATTTCTAACCACTAAACGGCCTTATCTAATACCCCATAAAATCTCAAAAATATATCAAACTCCTCAAACTCTTTTACTGATATACGGGGACATCCACCCCAACCCTGGCCCCAACAATCCTCTTACCCACACCACTTCTAACCATACTGCCAACAATCTCAATTCTCCTTTCTCTAATGACTCCCTCTCTATAGCTCACCTAAATATTCGTAGTATCAACAATAAAATCACTCAACTCCATGCTTTAATTGACCTCTATGCCTTTGATATTCTCTGTCTCACTGAAACATGGCTTAAACCAGGTACTAAAGACAACGAATTCACTCCCCCAGGTTATAGTACCCTAAGGCAAGACCGCCTTAACAAAAGGGTGGAGGAGTGGCCTTACTTTACAAATCCCAACTACAGGTAACCTTAACTGACTCCCTGCCCCCCTCCCCAAGCAATGCTGAAATACTCTGTACCAAACTCCAAGTGAATAAAAACAAAGCCATTTACATAATATGCTCCTACATCCCTCCAGGCAATAACTCAAATACACTAGAAAATATTCTTAGCTGGGTCTCCAGTAGCTTCCCTCAGGAAACCATCATCCTAGGAGACTTTAATATTGATTGGAACTCCTGTATCTCACCCAAACCGACCCTTCACATTAACCTTTTTAACTTTCAACAAACTATAAACACCCCTACTAGAATACACAAATCTACCAATAAACTATCTATTCTAGACTGGATACTAATCAACAACAATCCCCTCTCTTATAAAACTGGAACACTCCCTGACAATATCAGCGATCATCTCCTAACCTACATCTCTAAACAAAAATACAACAACCCCAAACAATCTACTTTTCGTACTGTACACAACAAAACTAATTTTAACCTGTCTTCCTTCCGTAATGAACTCAAAGAATATAACTGGTCGGCTCTAAAGCACCTCCCAATTGATCAAGCAGTTACCTATTTCAACAATACCTTCCTAAAAATTCTCCAACATCATGCACCATCACGAATAATTAGAATAGGCTCTAAAGCAGCCCCCTGGCTTTCCAAAAAAAACAAACAAACAATGCTAGATAGAAATAAGCTGTGGACAAAATGGAGATCCACTAAAAACCCATCTGACCATCAAAACTACAAACACCTGAGAAATACAACTAAGAAACTTACCCTCCTGGATAAAAAAAACTACTACCTTCAGTATCAACAACATAAAAATCAAAACCCCAAACACTTCTGGTCAGGTATCAATAAACTGCTCCATCCAGGGAACACCAAAACACCTACACCAGCTAGCCTAGCTCAGACCCAACCCAATATAATAGCCAATACTTTCAACAACTTCTTCTCTGAAACAGTCACCTCTCTAGCTAACACCATGACTCCCCCCCTCTCCCCTCAAATAACCCCTTCTCTAAACAGCACCTCTACACTAAAATTTAATACAGTCTCCACTACCTACATATGTAAGTTACTCTCTAAACTTAAACCGTGCACCCCTTCAGCCGACAAACTACCAGCGGAATATCTACAACTAGCTGCACATGAATTAGCTTACCCAGTCTCCATATTAATTAACAGAACTATAACAGAATCCACTATCCCCTCCTGCTGGAAAATCTCCCATATCATTCCCCTCCACAAAGGAGGTAACTCCAATGAACTTTCTAATTTCCGCCCAATAGCCCTTCTGTCTCCTCTAGCTAAAATTATGGAACGTTGCATTCACCATCAATTCTTATATCATCTCTTACAAAATAATCTACTCGTAGACTCACAACATGGTTTTAGGCCCCACCATAGTACTTCCACGGCCCTTCTCTCCTTCACAGACGTGATCAACAAAAACCGCAATAACAACCTCTACTCCTCTGCACTTTTCCTTGACCTCTCAAAAGCTTTTGACATGGTTAACCATAAACTTCTCCTAAATACTTTAAAATCCCTCTCACTTGATACATTAGCACTACAGTGGTTCGACTCTTATTTGAAAGATAGAAAACAAGCAGTCCTCTGGGACAGTCATCTATCCTCTCAGCTCCCTGTCACCATCGGTGTCCCACAAGGCTCTATCCTAGGCCCCCTCCTTTTCTCCATATTCATAAACAACCTACCTACTTCGCTCCCAACATCCACTTGTATACAATATGCAGATGATTCTACTCTCATCTGTTCTGCTTCATCTCCTGAAAAACTGCACTCCTACACCCAGAATGTATTTACAGCAGCAGAAAAATGGTTCCAACATATCTGTCTCCTCCTCAATCCCAAAAAAACCAAATTGCTACTATTCACCCCCACCCTTAAATCTGCCCCTATCTCATTTTCCATTGTGTCCTGTAATGGCACTACCATTACTGCAGATAGTTCCACTAAACTACTGGGTGTCACAATAGACAATCAGCTAAGCTTTGACCTCCACATTGATCTGACCATCAAGACTGTTAATAAAAAAATAGGTGCCCTGTATAGACTAAAACCCTTTCTTACTGCTACTACCAGAGTGTCTCTTGCCCAAACTCACCTTCTCTCCACTCTATTGTATGCCTCTCCATCATTTATCAACCTCTCTAAAGCTAACCTTCAAAACTCAACACAGCATACCACAGTATTGCCAGGTTTGCCACAGGTTCCCCATTCCGTACACATCACTGTCTCAATCTAAAACAACTAAATTGGCTAGAACTTCAGAATATAATACTTCTACATCAATTAGTCTTAACTTTTAAAATTCTACATTACCCCTCCAATACACCCATACTAAATAACCTCATCACCCCATACAAAAATCTTACTTCCCTTCGCTCTGCCAGGAAGCTTCTAGTAACTACTCTCAAATCCCACAATAAAGCAGGTGACTCCTTATTTGCCAACACTGTAGGATCTTATTGGAATAAACTCCCCATAGACCTGACCACCCTAAGCTCTCCTCACCTTTTCAAAAAAAAAAATAAGAAACCATCTACAAACCCACTGGCTATGCCCATGCACTAATCCTGACTGAGCTCACCAATGATTTATCCTCTTCTAGCCCCCCCTTCAATGCAACTAGTTGCTTCTTTACCATTAATTATGCCTCTACTGACCCACTTTTAACATTTCTTTTCTCCTCCTTTCGTTACATCTTGTCATCTGTTTCTTTTACTACCTTTCTACTTATCTCTTATATGTTTATCCCCTACCTTTTTTCTAGTACCCTGCCACATCTTTTTTCTACTCTCATTTCTACATAGGCAATTTATATTTAAATGTATATTTATATTTTACTCTCCATATGACAGTCTATTACCAGACTTCTGCATTTACTAGCAGTCTTACTCTAGCAATCATTCAAGAAGATTGCCTCTCAGTCTTTATTTTTCCTGTTTATTAATCCCTCAGCATCTCACTAAACTTCATAAAAAAATTTTTGATCTTTTTTATTTGCTTTTATGTTTATATAATTGGCCTGCTTGAGGTTTTGGTTTTGATATTTGTTATTTGATTGTTTAAATCTTTGTATTGTAAGTTGACTAGTACGTAGTGGAGCTTTTCTCCTCGGGCCTCTGCTGAAAATGGACATGTATCCAGCCAGACTAGCCCGGTTAACAAATGTAAAATAAAAAAAATAAATAAAAATAAATGATCTGAAGGCAATAAGACCTCGATGAAAATCTGCTTTCATCAGAGGTACTCGCTATGTTCCTGCTATGGTGTTACTCTGTAATCATGTGAGGCAACATAATATATGGTTTGTTATAAGGATATACTATTTGGATTAATATTGTTAAGCCTCTTCTGTTCTGTAAAATGGTTTGTTCAACTTCTGTGCATCATTTTGATGCTCCAGTTCAAGTATTCTAGCATTTTCATCTCACTGCCTTTAATGTTTTTTTTTTTCATTATCTCTTTGTAAAAGGTTTTAATTTGTAATGATGACAATGAGTGAGCCCATGGTCGAATCATAAGATCAAGCTCTCAAACTTCAACAATTACTGATTCTCTAGGGGGCCACTCATTCTCAAACAGGTAAGTAGTTTTCATCAAAACTGTGTGCCTTTGTAGTGGGAATATATCAGTTGGCTGTAAGGTACAGCCTCACAGACGTTGCAGGAACTGTTTGCCCCCTGCACAAAAAAGATTTTTCATATTGCTCAAAGATCATTGAGGTTTGAAATGGGAAAGTTCTAAAATGTTACCTAAATAATTTTGATTCTTCAGCTGGTGATAATCTCCAGATTTTATCTTGTGGCCTTACATATAACGAATCTACATGTAAGTAGCTTGCATGTACATAAAGCATGTTCCATATATTTTATTATTATTATTATTATTATTATTATTATTATTATTATTGTTGTTGTTGTCATTATTGATGATTCTTTACTGGGATAATCCAAAAGGACTCATTTTCAGAAGATACCTTAAATGAAAAGTTACACATGAATGCATTATAATATACAAACAGGATTACATACAGAAATAACAATACAATGCAATACAATATCAGACTCAAGACTCTTTCTGCCTGTCAAACCTTAGCTTACTGATGGTATTCTTAAAACAGGTGAAGTTATGACTGTTCTAGATATATTATTCTGCCCTCCTACCACTCTCTTTGAAAACCAATTGATTGTCCTATTGCTTTTCTTAAGTGATCTTAGCAATTTTACCTGGTCTGTAATTTTCTTCTTGTTTTAAGTTCAGGCATTCCCTCAAAAAAAGATCTTTTGTGTCTTTATATGCCTATGTTAAAGCTAGGTTAAGAAGGGATGTGATGATTAGTGATCAGCAATATGTTTTCATGCTGGGAAACAGCACTACAGATGCGATGTTTGCTCTGAGAGTGTTGATGGAGAAGTACAGAGAAGGCCAGAAGGAGTTGCATTGTGTTTTTGTAGACTTAGAGAAAGCATATGACATGGTGCCTAGAGAGGAGTTGTGGTATTGTATGAGGAAGTCAGGAGTGTCAGAGAAGTATGTAAGAGTAGTACAGGATATGTACGAGGGTAGTGTGACAGCAGTGAGGTCTACGGTGGGAGTGACGGATGCGTTTAAGGTGGAGGTGGGATTACATCAAGGATCAGCTCTGAGCCCTTTCTTATTTGCAATGGTGATGGACAGGTTGACAGACGAGATCAGACAGGAGTCCCTGTGGACTATGATGTTTGCAGATGACATTGTGATCTGTAGTAAGAGTAGGAAACAGGTGGAGGAGATCCTGGAGAGATTGGAGATATGCTTTAGAGAGAAGGGGAATGAAGGTCAGCAGGACTAAGAAAGAATATATGTGTGTGAATGAGAGGGAGGATAGAGGAATGGTGAGGATGCAAGTAGTAGAGGTGGTGAAGGTGGATGAGTTTAAATACTTGGGATCAGTAGTTCAGAGTAATGGTGAGTGTGGAAGAGAGGTGAAGAAGAGAGTACAGGCAGGATGGAGTGGGTGGAGAAGAGTGTTAGGAGTGATTTGTGACAGACGAGTACCAGTAAGAGTGAAAGGGAAGGTCTACAAGAGGGTAGTGAGACCAGCTATGTTATCTGGGTTGAAGACAGTGGCATTGACAAAAAGGCAGGAGTTAGAGCTGGATTTGGCAGAGTTAAAGATGTTAAGATTTGCACTGGGTGTGACATGGGTGGACAGGATTAGGTATAAGTATATTAGAGGGTCAGCCCAGGTTGGAAGGTTTGGAGACAAAGCCAGAGAGGCAAGATTACATTGGTGTGGACATGTGCTGAGGAGGGATGCTGAGTATATTGGGAAAATGATGCTAAGGATGAAGCTACCAGGTAACCGGAAAAGAGGAAGGCCTAAAATAAGGTTTATGGATGTGGTGAGAGAGGACATGCAGGTGGTTGGTGTGACAGAGCAAGATGCAGAGGACAGGAAGAAATGGAAACAGATGATCCGCTGTGGTGACCCCTAACAGGAACAGCCGAAAGATGATGATGATATGCCTATGTCAAATTTCTACATGTATGCTTATGTTACTGTGAATAAGGTTAGTTTGAAGGGTCTTTCTTCATTTGATAGTAGCTCAAAGTATGTCACTGTTTTTGTGAACTTCTTTTGAAGTCCTTCTAATCTTTGTATCTGGATATACAGAAACCGTAAGATAGTACCGTATTATATTTCTGGTAAATTAAATGAGTAGAAATGCTCCTTGTCACCTTGGTATGTCTGGATTTGACAAACATCCCGGTACATCAAGTTATTAATGTTGTACCCATTGATGGCATGATCTACATGGTGACTATAACCAAGTTTGCTGTCCACCCAAATACTTAAATCCTTACATAGGGACATCAGCTCTATCTCATTGCTATCTATTTTATAGACTTTCTGTAAATTTTCATGTTGTTTAATTGTGCCAAAGCATTTGAGTTGTCTAAACACTACTAGAATTTTATCTATTCTTCTTTGCAGATTACATAGTTTTCTAATTTTAGATCAGCTGCATACCGGAAGTAGAACACTTTCAATGATTGATAGCAACCTGACTTTTGACCATTATGTTGCTTCCATTGTATGGAAAGCTTTCAACATGGCCCACCTCATAAGTAAGGGTTATCTCATCCAGGGACAAGGAGGTCATAACATCCATGTATTCTTCCCTTATAAGGCCCATTATTGAGTACAATGCCTCATTCGGCATGTACTTCGCAAAGCACATGCAGTAGCTGGAGAGACTACAGAGGTTCCTCACCAGGAGAATCCAGGGCCTCAAATATCTACTCTGTTTCATACAGACTCCTCAGAGGTGACCCCTGTCTGGCATACAAGGCAATCTTGGACCACGCTGCATATCCACAAGTCAAGCTCCACTCAAGTAACCAGCACACATGGTCTCAACCTGGTCTGTGACATCAATAGGACTTGTTGGCGGGACAGATTTGTGTCCCAGGGACTCCCCCATCTGTGGAATAGACTCCCTCTCCACATCAAGCAGAGTACCTCTTTACCCCTTTTTAAGCACAACCTGGATAACTGGATGGGAAATAGAAAATATATCCCTGGGATTCCACCCGTGTCCTTGCTGGACAGGGGCATCGGGTGTCGATTTGTCTATACATGAGTTAAACTCTTGGCTAGGCTTATAAGGGCCTCAGGTCCAATAGTCTAGTAACTTCCTATGATTCTATAACAGAATATTAATATCAATAATACACAACCTGAAAAGATATGGTCCACAAATCAGTCCCTGTGGCACCCCCAATCCCATAACCCATGATATCACCATAACTGGAGTCATACTCTGCTTGTCATTTTCATTTCTGTGCAGTTTAACAGTTGTCCAACTATACACAGATTAATCAGTTTAGCAATTAGTAATTCCTAACTGACTATATCAAGAGCAGCCAAGAATTTAGTAAAGATTATATTCAATTGCTATAATCATGCTGTTGAAAAATAAATGGTTACAAGTTGTTACCAATCTGATTCCTCTGTGCTCTGATGTTCTTAATCATTTTGTTTCTATACTGGATAAACTTTTTATGCTAATGGTGCAGCTTTACTGAAATTGCCTTCTTCCTGCTCTAACTTGCCTTTTTATCTTAAAAATTATAAACACAGTTTTTCAAAATATTTCATGTTCCATTTGTATTTTTATCTTTATGTAGTTCATTCTGTGGTACTCTGCTTAAATTATTTTTAGCTTTTGTTTAGACAATACAATGATAGAGTTCTTGACAATCACTGAACACATCACAATAAACAGTAATAAAGTATCGGAATGTGGCAGACTGACAGTTACAATATGATTCTTGTCTGTTTTACATTGTTTTTGTAAGTGCCATGTTCCTCCGTGAAACATTTCCCCAGGACATCCTTATAGAGGGTCCTGTGTCCATTGGATTCCACTAAATGAACAGAATGAAATAAATCAACAAATAAATGAACACCAAGGTTAATAATGGATAAAAGATCCTCACAATAGCCTCCCCCAATAGTAGCACATTGCCAATGGGTAGGATGACTCCCAGTGGTGGAATGAGTATTTTCTAACATAACCTGGTGGTGTAGTCAAAGTCTGATGGTACATTTTGGCAGTGTTCCTGCTTTTAATATATGTGGACTCTAAAAACATGGTTTCTAATTTCTCTTGTTAGAGATTTTCATTGTCTCGTGTGACAGCAAAAAAGTATTCATTTCATAGCTGAAAAATCCAAAGACCTGGATTTGATATTTAAATGGTCAAATTTAAATTATTTTTTTGCAAAGAAATGCAAAGTGTTTTATTCACATACAATGGGTACACAATACGTAAATTAAAACTGAATACCTCAGTGTGGTCTTTAGTTGTTGGGGAGGAGGAGCTACAGAAAAAAAGTCCTGCCAACTAATCAGAAAAAAAGAACAGAAGTTCTGGAAAGGTTTAACTAAGCATTGTACTGGTTTAATATTTATAATGTTTAAACTTTAAAGGTAAGAACAGTTCTGCTACTGAATCTTGAGCTACTAAACCCAAGAATGTAGAATGACCAAATGCCCAGACGACTGAACCTCGAGCTACTAAACCCAAGAATGTAGAATGACCAAATGCCCAGACGACAAAAGGGCAAAAACGCAAACTGCAAGTATTTTTTGCAGGGGGGTGGGTAATCCCTCATGACCCCCCCCCCCCATGTAGGAGTTAAGACACAACACCATACCACACAAATTTTATATACCAACTCCATGGTCACATAAACATGAAGAAGGTAGAAAACAAAACAAAATAATCACTGGCAGCGCACACACAACAAAACAAAACAAAATAATCACTGGCAGTGCACACATAACAAAACAAAACAAAATAATCACTGGCAGTGCACACATAAAACAAAACAAAATAATCACTGACAGTGCATACTTAAAACAAAACAAAATAATCACTGGCAGTGCATACATAACAAAACAAAACAAAATAATCACTGGCAGTGCACACATAAAACAAAACAAAATAATCACTGGTAGTGCACACATACTGTAGAAACTGCATGAGCAGTTGATTTCCTATCCAAAACAATCAACATTCTGTTCCTCGGTACATTATTTATGACTTGAGCACCTGGCACTGTAGGAATAGAATGTCTGCAACCTACAGAGAAGCCATTAAGGGTTCACATCATGGGACATTATGCACAATTTACTTCAGGGATTCTAATAATTGAGAAAAACTGTGATTTATTCTGAGTAAACTCTCTTTTTTAAACTCTTTTCATGGTTCCTGCCAGAAATTATGCTCTTCAAAGGCACAGGCAGTACATACACACACATAGACATATATATAGACATAGACATACATGTACACAATTACACACACACACACACACACACACACACACACACACACACACACACACACACACACACACACACGGGGTTTAGGAGTTGGTAAAATGGGTAAGGTCTGCACTTTACAGATACAAGGTTCAGGGTTGGATTCTCAAATTAGATAATTGACTAGGCTTAAAATGGTCCACAAGAGAAGTTAGCCTAGTACTAACCTATGAACATTGTTGGGAGATAAGAATAAACATCATACAAAAGTGTGATTAAAGGACCTCTCTTGTTTTTCTTTATACAGCATAACCAGTACGTGTTAAAAATTTCTTACATTTGCTTTCAGTTTAATTTCATTTTAATTATTTATATGTTAATGGAACGAGTGAGTTGGTCATCATGGACTCTTTATGAAATAATCAAACAATAACTGCTTACTCACATTACACCTACAGTGATAACTGTCTTCAAGAAATTTCACTGTTGTTCATGTTAAGTAGCTTGCTGAAGGCAACCGGGTATTTGGTTGTGCTTGACGTTATTTTACTTTCTATCTAAAGGAATGATCACTTAGAATCTTTACACAACATAATTCATTATGATATAAATAACTCCCCATGTTAAAACATCTCATTTTATTAAACCATTGATAGACCAAATGTTATTACAGACAAAACAAGCAATAAAATTACTTTTAAGAAATTCATGCTATGAGTAAATCAATTAACATCACATTAAAATATTCCCTAAATCAGAATTGGCTTATATGTGCATTTGTTAATTCCTGAAGCATTATTCCATAGATAATAAAAACAAATTACTTACTTTTAAAATCATAAGTTGATGTAAACAAAATTTGCACAATTCAGTCTGATGATGGGGTTAAAATACATTTCAACAGTTATTATATAGCAATTTGCTTAAAAACTTTTAAGTCATGCAGTTATAACCAGTACCTAAATAAATCACAACAACCCTCAATACTTACATTTCTATATTAAAGTACAAACAGCTTTTCTCAGTTATTAGCTTCCCAGATCTAAACTGTACATAAAATCTCATGATATGAACCAGTAAAGGTTTTGCACACAGGCACATGCTCTTTCACATGCACACATTGTAACACAATTAGTTATCTTACATCACCTTTAAAATGAAAATACATCATATCAGACTACCTGCTTGAAACTACTGTCATTGTTCATCAAAGTACAAGTAGTTTAGCTTACCTGAAAGACCCCAAATCAGTTTACTATCTTAGAACCCTCGCATTTTATGTGAGATTACTGGAAAAGTATCTAAGGGCTTCAGTCCTCTTGCAATCAGGTGCAGCAAATATTAACTGGGAGAATAAATTATAGGGTAGAACTGTAGAATACTAGACCTCCATCATGAACCCTGCAGCCCCCCATGCTTGCCCCATGCACCCCCGAATGTGGGAGAATGTATTCCCCACACCTCCACTGCTTATACATGTTAAAAAAAAATTTTCTTTCTTTTTAAAATGAAGTTAAGTAAACAG
>NC_056751.1:418342364-418389864 GCF_019279795.1 Protopterus annectens
GTTCTCCTCAAAGATGTAAAGATGAGTCTCAAATGATCTTTAGCTCCATATGATTATTTCACGTCTCTAAATTGCTTAACATCACCATAGACCTACTAGAGCTCACAAGTGAAGCATTAGTAATGCAGTAGTGATAATTTATTTGAATAACCCATGAAGTGAAATTCTCCAAGCAGTTGTAAAATTCAATACATTATTAATCAGTTTAAAGTCAATATTTAAGTAGAAAACATTTTAAAAAGCTGGGAGTTATGTATCAGAGTAATAAACGCCACAGGAAATTTAACGACTTGCACAATTCATTAAGTTCTGTTTTTTTTTTCCAGTTTTGTTGGTGGCTTTCGTTTTGTTGTTATGTTTAAATTTGTGTTCCTCTTTCAGGAACCTCTTTAGTGTGCTGAACCTCTAGCTGAGGTGTTTGTCTACTGACATCACAAATATATTTTAGTCTATATGCATAAATATATTTTAATAATTCAGTTTAATCATTTGCTATGAAGGTAAGTAAACTGGTTATTGGGAACCCTTGTCAGACATGATTCCGGTGATAAAAGTAAGAATACATTGAATGTATATGAACAGTTTAAGATAACCTATTGATCAACCTTTTTTTTTTTTGAAAAGTTGGAGTGAATCCATTTAGACACTGGAAGAGAACATGCATAATCCATGCAGACAGTAACTGGAGCTCAAGACTGAACCATGGAACTGTGATACAGAATCTGCTATGTACAAATGCTCATTTTTATTTGCATAAGTGATTTATTCAGAGTTACATAACATGCAAGAAGAAGATGTGAGAATCAAACTACAATCAAATGGATGTCGCATCTTTGAGCATACATTATTCTTTTGCATTATGAGTATATTAAAAGTACGTCATACTCCATCGAGAGAGAAGGAAGTCACTTCATTTGTCTTTCTCCACATCAAGGGTGAGGTGCTTTTTAAAATGATTATATTTTTCATATAATGGTAAGACAGTATTTCAGCTATTCATATTGTCGGAAAAGAAGGAGATTCCCCTGTATGCCCTGGTAGATTAAGGCCTATAACCTGAAACAGCATACTCTTATTCTCCATCATTCCTGATTGTTCTTTCCTTTAACAGATGGCTAATGTTATTCTAACCAGAAAACACATCCTGGTACTCTTACATTGATAGTGGCCCCAACAGAAAATACAGTAAGCATGTCAAGATATGGGCACTGGGGGGGGCATGATGATCCTTAATCAAACTAACCTACTTTTTTAAAAAATACTCACTATTATGTGCCTTCACAGTAGGACAGGATGCACTGCAATCACTCATAAGTAAGGATGTTATCATAACGCGAAACAAAATCTTCATGAAAATAAATTCCTAGTGGAAATAAATTAGCACTGTAGACAAGACTGAGGCATTACAATAGACTAGTATCCTGTGTGTGCAGGACTGTTCCTCTGCTGTCTGTCTTTTGCTTGTATGTCTGCAGTTTGCTGAGAAAGGACCCATCCCCTTCCCTCTTCTGTAATCCTTCATAAAAGATAACAAAGGCATCAGAGAATTAATGAATGATGCAAACAAGAGGTAACATATTTATTGTGCAGCACAGTATACTCTGTCGTCTCTGTCACCGCCAGCTGTTTTCTCACAACAGATGATTTTACTTTTTCTGCAGCTCCAACAGTACATCTTTCTCTAGATGCAACCAACAAATCATATTCCCTGCTTAATTTGCAATGACATAATAGATGATATTTTATCAGCATGAGAAATACTGCATATTATTGTAATAGTCAGCATACTGTGGCAATTTATATAAGTTATATGGTCTTTAGAAGTAAAATTATAGACCCATTCCTCTGTTCAGGGGATGAATCAGAGACAGGTAAACAGAGGAGGGTATATTGTTTGGGATAACATTAGTGGTATCCAGGCCATTGAGCAACAATAGGGTATTCATACACATAGGTACAGTTCAGGGACATTCGCTATACTTGGGCCTAGGGCAGGATCCATCCACACTATACATCACTGCAAGTGAAGGCCAGAAAAATGTACTCTAGCATGTAAGAGGTGGGTATATCTGTAACATATCAAATACCTACTATGTCTTCTTATAGCAGCATTGGCTTTCAGGGGTTGGTCTAGTGACCCCCTATCCAAAAGGCATAATTCGGTTAATGATGTATACGCGTGGATAGTCATGAATGTGACATTACAGGTGAAGCTGCCCTGCAGGCATTGCATCTTGAAAAATTAATTTAAGAAAAAAGAGAATTCAGAACACTCCTAAATCACTGAACCTCCACAGCCTACCACATAACACGACACAGGTGCCCATTTACAGTGTAAATTCATGTACACATGAATATAACTGAGCGTTTAGATTATATTAAATACTGTACTTGTACAATGTTTCTGTGTTCTGAGACAGGATATGCCCGATTAGCAGCAGTTCCTGTCTTACAAACACTCTTTTCATTTAGTCAATTATTTAAGGCTGAGCCTCTTTTTCATCAAAATGTTTTCTGTTTTGGTTTGAACATCAAAGGCTGGTATGCCTTGTGTAAGAAAATACATAATTCTGAGTATAAATATAACAAAAGAGGAGGAGATGAAGTTCTCTCTCTGCTGAGTTCATGAAAAAAACAGAACAAAGTCTGAAATAAGAAAAAATTCTTTAGATCTGTTTTCAAAAGGAAGGTACTTTGGCTGTTAAAAAAATTAACTGAGAATGTAATAAGATGGGAGGATGTGAAGATGACACAGGCCCTGTGACTCTGCCATTTCATAACGGTTTTATATGCATTTGAATTTTCAGTTAATTTATGTTTTAGGATTGCTGACTGACTGACAGATGCATTGGTTGATTAAATGACATTTTGTGAGATGAAATGGCCTGTTGGTATATAATATTTTGTTTCTAGAGAGAGAGAGTAAATGCATATGCTAACCCTATAAGCCAGAGAACCTTAAGACCGACTCAAACTGTGCAGTATACCAGGTATAGCGTCAGTGTTTACTGAGAAGTTAAGGTTAGTGGCATCATCATTCTGAATGGTACAGTTATTATGTTCGATTACTGGCAAGCTTCTTTCATCTTGTATTTTTATAAAAGTTAGATAAATACATTAGATTTCCCCTGTATGATTTCTTATTTTTTCCAGAAGTTTTTATTTCCACTTTATAGAAATGTCGCATTATTCTTTGACTTTGGTGTGCAGTTTTCTGTCAAATAAGTGAAAGTACTATTACTTTTATGCACTTCACAACTACCATATTCATGCAAAGATCCAGACAATAAATTGTGAAGTTTTTTTTTAATATTACCACGGTAGGTTGTCTTTACACCATCTGAATGGAATTGCCCTCGGTCATACCAGAAGGATGGATGCTTTCCTTTTAGTAGGAGATGCAGTGTACCTAGTAGTGCTTTTGGAATTTAAACCTAGGTATACTTTCTGTCAGGGTTTAGCTTTTTGTAAAGCAGTAGCCATATGACATAAATGAGTAGCTATGCAACTTGGAACTGATGTTGTATTTAGAGTTTTGGGCAACAAGCCATCTGTACCCTTGTATCCATTACTTATCACTGCAACAAGTCACACCCAACATATTAATTAAAAGTTCTTTCTTTTTTTCTCTATGTATTGTTTTGTAGAAATCATTAACAGTCAATCTCAGTTACTTCGTCAGCTAAACTAATACCACAATTGCTTCCTGTGTCACTGAATAATCTAATAATAATAAGAATCTTCCAGAGAATACTCACTTAGTAAAATGTTTTTAACACTTTGCCCCCACTGCCTGCTGATCATCAGCCCATTCCTGACCAATAGCCCCGTTCACTACCACCACCACCAGAGCAAAGGTTGACCAGGCGGGGTCATCACAGAGACAGCTATAATGTGAGGTTCATGCATTTTTCATATGCCCTACCTAACCAAGCATGCACACACATTCAAAAAGCATGGAGTGTAGTGGGTTGCTGCTGGGTAGTCCCTTGCTACCACAAGGGACACAAAACAGCAAGCAGTCCTGCCCCCATCAGTTTCTGGTGGAGATATCTGGCCTCCGTTTGCACTCATGAAGTGCATGCAACCTCTTTTTTCCACCCCCAAGACAGAGAGAGACTAGCAGGCCACACCCCTTGACCCCTCCCACTCCCTCCCTGGCTGGTCCAGTGTCTGGGTTACAGTCTCTCTGTGTCACAGAGCCAGGTTGTACTTGCATAGGAAAAGTTGTTGATCATCAAGAAAGAAGTAATGAATGATCATATATTTTTTTTTATTTTGTACTGAAAACTACAAAAATAAAAGTTACAATAACTTTCCTAAAACCCATCTGCATCCCTTAATAATCCAGGAACTCACCTGAGATGTTGCCTCTTCTCATGGGGACTGAGCCTCCCTCTCTACTACTGGGAATAGCCCATTTATTCAGAGAACCTAAGAAAAGCTCCACAGAGAAAACGGGCATATTATAGAGCTGTCAGCAGTTCACTAAAAAACATAAACATGTCTGTCATTTGTATGTAAGTAGTTACCATTTTATTGCGCTTTCATTTTACATAGATTGTAACACATAGCATACTTTTCAATGTGTCTTACTTCTCTAACTTTTTGTACACATTGAGTATTATGCTTTCATAGATGCCCTTATAGTATTAGTAATATTATTCTCTAGGAGTCCCACAAGGTTATATCCTTGGCCCACTCCTTTTTACAGTTTTTACAAACTCCATACAGCCACAAGAGATGCCACAATCATACAGTATGCGGACGATTCAACTCTCATATGCACCTCTCCTACCTTCCAACAACAAGGACAAATAACTCAGCAGTCATTTACAGCTATAGAAGATTGGTTAGCTAATGCTCAACTAATACTAAACCCCAAAAAAACAAGCTCATCCTGTTTCACCCTACTAGAGCCCCTGATACCTCCCCTCCATTCAAAATTACCTCAGCCAATGACACCATCATAACTCCAGTTTCTAGTACTAAGCTATTAGGGATTACCATTGATCAGAATATGTTATTTGACATTCATATAGCCCAAGCGTTAAAAAAAAAGTACACAAAAAACTAGGGTGCCTCTATAGGAGCAAACACTATCTCACAGCCGACACTAGTGCCACTATTGCCAGAACCCACCTTATTCCAACATTACTGTATGCATCCCCTATCTTTAGCAACCTAAGAAAAACAGATATAACAAAATGAGATACTTGTTATAATAAAAATTACAAAGTTTGCTACAGGCGCCAACTATAGATCCCACCATTGCAACTCACTAGGAAAACTCTCATGGCTTGAATTCCCCACACTGATAAAATACAACCAGCTCGAAATGGCTCACCAAATAATAAACTAGCCTGAAAAAACTCCAGCCCTAAATAACCTACTAACACACTACTCTAATAAAAGGCTCTTTGCTCTAGCAATAAGGCATTATTACAAATAAAAACCAAAAACCTAACTGGAGAATCCCTCTACTCCTATACTGTCGCCAAAGCTTGGCACAGCCTTCCACTAGACATCAAATCCAACACTAACATAGTCCAGTTCAAAAAACTAATAAAAGCCCTCCTGTCTGACATATGGCTCTGTTCATGTATTGAACCGGGCTAAACAACTACATTAGAGTAAACCAAATCATCTAATAGACTGACCAAAATACTGTCCTTATACACTCTCACTATACAGTTTCCTTTAGCACACCTCAAGCTCAAACCTATAAATACTGCTCAGTCTTATAAAGACCATATATAAAGTAATCTGCTGACATTACTACTATGCTTGTATGATTTTTGTATAGCTTCCATATACTGTAATTTGTTTTGTTTTTTTTTAAAGAAAAATGCTATGTAAAGTTTGTTAAAATTTCTGTTTAAATTCTATGTAAAATTGTTAGATTGCTTATTCTCTATATGTCTTGGAGCTTTTCTCCCCGGGTCTCCGCTGAAAATGGACTTGTTGTCCAGTCAGACTTTCCTGGTAAACAAATGTAAAATAAAATAAATAAATAAAATAAAATTTGGCTCTATGGCATTAACTAAAATATAATTTCACTCGAAATGCTAGTTCAGGCTTTTGAATTTGGTCAAATATTATTCAGTAAATGAGACACTGGTACACTCAACTGCACCTTACGACACGTACAGTACCTATTCATATTAGAACTCTTCCCTACATTAGTACTAGATACTAAGGTTGTTTATAGTGGGATTGTCAGAGAGATGAAGAAACTAGACAGGAATATAAGGAGGTGAGGTGCATGGCAAAGAGAGAGGTGGCAAAGGCTAAGGATAAGGCATATGAAGAGTTGTATGAAAGGTTGGGCACTAAGGAGGGAGAAAAGGACCTATACCAATTGGCTAGACAGAGGGACCGAGCTAGGAAAGATGTGCAGCAGGTAAGGGTGATAAAGGATAATGAGGGAAACGTACTCACAAGTGAGGAGAGTGTGTTGAGCAGATGGAAAGAGTACTTTGAGCGGCTGATGAATGAAGAGAATGAGAGTGAGAGAAGGTTGGATGATGTGTGGATAGTGAATCAGGAAGTGCAACGGATTAGCAAGGAGGAAGTAAGGATAGCTATGAAGAGGATGAAGAATGGAAAGGCTGTTGGTCCAGATGACATACCTGTGGAAGCATAGAGGTGTTTAGGAGAAATGGCAGTGGAGTTTTTAACCAAAGTGTTTAATGAAATTTTGGAAAGTGAGAGGATGCCTGAGGAGTGGAGAAAAAGTGTTTTGGTACTAAAATTTTTAAGAATAAAGGTGATGTGCAGAGCTGTAGTAACTACAGAAGGATAAAACTGATCAGTCACAGCATGAAGTAATGGGAAAGAGTAGTGGAAGCTAGGTTAAGAAGGGAGGTGATGATTAGTGATCAGCAGTATGGTTTCATGCCAGGAAAGAGCACTACAGATGCAATGTTTGCTCTGAGACTGTTGATGGAGAAGTACAGAGAAGGTCGGAAGGAGTTGCATTGTTTCTTTGTGGACTTAGAGAAAGCATATGACAGGGTGCCCAGAGAGGAGTTATGGTATTGTATGAGGAAGTCGGGAGTGGCAGAGAAATATGTAAGAGTGGTACAGGATATGTACGAGGGTAGTATGACAGTGGTGAGGTCTGCAGTGGGAGTGACGGATGCGTTTAAGGTGGAGGTGGGATTACATCAAGGATCAGCTCTGAGCCCTTTCTTATTTTCAATGGTGATGGACTGGTTGACAGACGAGATTAGACAGGAGTCCCCGTGGACTATGATGTTTGCAGATGACATTGTGATATGTAGTGAGAGTAGGGAGCAGGTTGAGGAGACCCTGGAGAGGTGGAGATATGCTCTAGAGAGGAGAGGAATGAAGGTCAGCAGGACTAAGACAGAATATATGTGTGTGAATGAGAGGGAGGACAGAGGAATGGTGAGGATGCAGGGAGTAGAGCTGGCGAAGATGGATGAGTTTAAATACTTGGGATCAACAGTTCAGAGTAATGGTGAGTCTGGAAGAGAGGTGAAGAAGAGAGTACAGGCAGGATGGAGTGGATGGAGAAGAGTGTCAGGAGTGATTTGTGACAGACGAGTACCAGTAAGAGTGAAAGGGAAGGTCTGCAAGAGGGTAGTGAGACCATCTATGTTATATGGGTTGGAAACAGTAGCACTGACAAAAAGGCAGGAGTCAGAGCTGGATGTGACAGAGTTAAAGATGTTAAGATTTGCACTGGGTGTGACAAGGGTGGACAGGATTAGGAATAAGTATATTAGAGGGTCAGCCCAGGTTGGACGGTTTGGAGACAAAGCCAGAGAGGCGAGATTACATAGGTTTGGGAATGTGCTGAGAAGGGATGCTTGGTATATTGGGAAAAGGATGCTAAGGATGAAGCTGCCAGGTAACAGGAAAAGAGGAAGGCCTAAGTTAAGGTTTATGGATGTGGTGAGAGAGGACATGTAGGTGGTTGGTGTGACAGAGCAAGATGCAGAGGACAGGAAGAAATGGAAATAGATTATCTACTGTGGCGACCCCTAATGGGAACAGCCAAAAGAAAAAGAAGAAGAAGACTAAGGTTGTTTATAGAACAAAATGCTCTTAGCTGACTGTAATTGGTAAAAGCCCTGTGTTACTATTTAAGCAATGAAATAAAACAAGTAGGGATTCAGTAAGTGAAAAGGGAAAGCAAACAAAGTTATAAAGGTAGAATAATAATGGTAGAAATCAATGAAGAAATATCCACACCAGGAATTCATTAACACTGCACCATGGGGCAAAAGCAGAAGTATTAGTCTGTCTTAAGAGCACAATAATGAAAATTTAAAAGGAAGAGTGTAACAGAAAGGACAAAGAAAAGTAAAGAGAAAGTGAATGGCAGGTAAGCAGTCAGTGGTTTCAGTATTGAAAAAGGTGAGTAAAATATGGAAAAATGTATTAGACAGTAGAAAACGGAGATAAAAGACAGTGTAGAGAAAGCAATAAACCCATTCAACTTCTCAAATGGTGTAGCTTTTGTTTAATAACAAGCATTGCTTTAATTATTTTTAATGTATAGAGCAGGTTTAGAATGCCCAGTATGAGGCTGGTTAGTTCATAATACAGGCAGAACGTAGCTTAACACTGTGTTGTTAAATTTGTATTTATTTGTTGTAGAAACTATTTCATGATGAGACTCTAAAGGTTGTAAAGGCCTTGCTAATTGATAACAAGAAGCTAATGAGGAGAGGTCTGAACATTGTTGCATGTCAGTGATCTTGTAAACCAATATGAGATGGTTATAATTTAGGTTTCTGGCAGGATCCATCTATCTCAGGACTTTGCATGGGGAGATTAATGCTATATCTCTAGCATTGTTTCTCACTGGCCTTCCTCAGCAGCACTGTGGGACACACTGCATATTCATTTGAGTAACAGTGACTTAAACTAATATAGCTACGTCACCCGAATAATTATTAGTCCCTTTAATACTAGCCTGCTGTGTGCTGTCTAAGAAGTTCAAATGGATATTCAAAAAGAAAAAAAAATAACTATCTGACAGACTGTGAAACTAGTTTATAGGATTTCTGCCTGTAGCAAACATGTTCCATTTTGCTGACCAGCTTGTCTTTCACAATATCCTTCATTCCTCTGACAAATGTTATAGCATTACTTTAAAATTGTTTCTAGCCTATACATTATCATCTTTATTTTATACTACATTTATTTAATTGCACCCAGCTGTGCTCTAACTGTGAGCTGTGACCTACAAATCCTGGTTCCTCTGACTCTGTCACCACTGCCACCTGTAGTGGGGCCATTTCTGGGAAAGCCAGAACCCAGGAAAGGAGATGATACATTCCATGGGCCAGGCTCATGAGCAAAATCTCAGTGTAGTGTAAACTTTGCCAACTACTAAATGTATGATAACCCTGCAACCCTTCCCCTGTTGACCATTAAGCATGGTGCAAATTCCATTAAACTTAGTCTGGAGCATGTCTGTGCTTTCACATACCAATAATACTCAGCTGAAGTTGAAGCACATGCTCTCCAGTCACTGTGCAAAAGTGTCCCACTTCTGGGGTTTTCCCTAAGATACAAATTCCCTCCACAAGGGGTAGGCAAGCCAGTACTGGCCATTCACTCTTATCCCCCCAGCCCTTCCTGTGCCTGGGTTGCTACTCAGGCCTGGGTCATCTAGGACATAGTCAGGGATTTATTCCTATATACCAAGAATCCAGTTAATAGTTAACCTAGTGAGTCCATCAAGTGCATTTAGCAGTCTACTTCCCTTCCATCCCTTCCTTTTCCCTTATCCTTACTCCACATGTCTCATGCCTTACTGAATGCATCCACCACACATTGCAGTAGACTACTGCATATGTCCACTACCATCTCCTTGAAAAAGCACTTCCACCGTTCCTAGACAAGTTGGTCCATACAATGTGCTATCTGTGCCTCGTTCCTCTAGTTTTGGATCACTACTTCTCACCTCTGCAATGATGATCTCATGCAGACATATTCTTTCATTCTGTAGTGAGAAGAGTCCAAGTCCCTCTAGTCCATAGTCATATCATATCCTTTCTCATTCCTCCCACACACCCTCTTCTGTTTTTCTTCTGAACTTCTTCCAGCAACTCAGAGTTCTTATTCTTGTATGTTTTCCAGAACTGCAAATGTACTAAAGGCGAGATCTAATCAGGGCCCAGCATACTAGCAGCATTACTTCTTTGCTTTAAGTGTCTTCCTCCATAAGGATATACTGTTCTCTCACTCTGCATCTGGTGGTCCAGTCCAGGACAGGCATGATCAATACCCTTAATTCCATTTTTACTCTGTTCAACTTCTCCCAGTTGATACTTCCTACCAGGGTTATTATGACTCAAGTGCAGTATTTTACATTTTTCTGCTATGAGCCTTAACTGCCATTTTTCTGTCTACTTAATCAACGTTTACAATTCTTTCCTAAGATTCCTCTGCTTCATCCTCCAGTGCTATGCCTATTTCTGTGTCACACACTAAGTGGTTAATACTGCCCTTTATTCCATCAAGTAAGACTGAAGCAAATAAACTGAAGAGTACTGCAGCCAGGACCAACCCCCTCCAGTGCCCTATACTCACAGGCCTTATTCATGATAATTTTTTTCTTAACCACAGCCCTCTGTGTTCTGCGTTTCTTGAGGCAGTCTATTTTTTTTCATCTTGGTCCTACTGCAGCAGCTACTAAATTCTTAGCATCTGTCTGTGTGGAACCAGGTTAATGAAGTTCAGATTGATCCCACAGGAACATAACAGCTAGTTTCTATGAATGTAAAATGATCAACGAAAGTTCACTGAAACTACACTAAGTGACAGTGGAGTTTGCCATCTTCTCCATTGTTGTATGACCCCCTGGATTGTTATATAAAAGTTCAGGGGATATGGAAGTTGCAGGGTGGCAAAAACTTTTCCTTGGAATGTTCGTTGAAGGCAGTTTCAGCAAGCATGTTTCAATGTTTTTACATCTGTCAAAACTGCCTACAGTGACTTAACATGAATCCAACCCCACTTACTTGAACTTTCTTGTGTCTTTTTGTTTCTGTAGAACCAATACATAAAACTAAAGCAGGTTCATCTGAAAGCTCCTTCTTAAAGCAGGAGAACAAATGTGTTTTTGAAGCTACTTTACTGTTGTAAAGCCCATGAAAAATATTCAGAGAGAAACACTAATGTAAAAGGTTGATGTCTTGTGTGCGCAGTATTGTCAGGTCTGGAGATTTAATGACTTACTGGAACCTGTAACTGGTTTTGGGGCAGTCAACATCAAAAAGACAAGGGGTTGGGTAGATTCTTTATAATACATATAACACATTGATTTCACACAGCTGTGCTCCAAGCTGATATAAACTACAGCAGGTTCTACAATATCCCAGGGCACGCACACAGATCATGAACAGTCAAGAAACAACAATATCAGGTAGGTCAAACAAAAATGTGAGTAACAAAGCAGTAACAATTGGAGGGGTTTGCTCTCTGTCTTCTAACTGAGCGTAGTCAATTCTTAGAGACATAAAGCTTGCTAATAAACAAACAGTTTCTAGTTCTATGGTATAAATGAAAGGAAGTAAATACCCATTCACTTCCTCCAAAAATTGTAAGTAATTCAACACACTTGCCCTTCACCCTCAACTACAAAGTAAACCTTTATGCCACTTTCTTCTGCTAAGACCCTGATTTCAGCACTAACCAGGTTCTAAAATATTTTCACCCATCTTTTTCCTGTTTCTTCTGGAATTTGCCCTGTGTCCCTACTCAAGTTCCACTCCCATCAGCACATGTTTTTCTTTGAATATGTTTTACTGAGTCAGCATTTTATTACCGTGATTATAACAACTTTTGAGGTATCACATTATCACAAGCATGCTTTACAACACCGCGCATATTTAAAAGCATTACCTACAAGCATGACAACAAAGATGTTCCAAACTCATAGTACATATGTGACGTCTCCAGTCTGGGCCAGTAATCAAGGAGCCTCAGTCCTCACCATTAACACTGGAGAGGGACATTCACTTGGAACAAAAATGGATACACCAAGTATTTCCAGATACAGCTCTCTGCATCAAGCACAATTTCCTTTAAGAGCACACAGGGAACACACTCAGCCCAGGATCTGGTTTTATCTCTTTCTGTCTCTTCCCAGGTCCCCAATAAGGCTCCCCTCTGGCACAGCTGTAAAGTTATATCCTCAGCCGAGTGTCCAAGCCAAGTCTCCAGCACCCTCTCTGCGAAATTAGTGCTTCATGGCCCTGCTCCAAGTAGCTGACACCCACACACTTTGAGATTTGATTTTCACACGCACCACATACACACACACACACACACACACACACACACACACACACACACACACACACACACACACACACACACCTGGGAAAGGCTGGCACAAATTTACCTGCTGTCCCCCTTCTGCCCAGACTATAAGGTAGTTATCGCTGCCACCAGACACTACAAAGTCAGCTCCTAAGGCTCTTAGAAGAGTACCCAATTATACTGAGTGAAATTAATATTAATATAAATGGTAATGTTGACCAAACAACCAGGCTTCTGGAGTGGCCACAGTGTCACCAATAGATATAAGTACCGTCAAAGGTTAAAATATTCTCCAAAGGACCAGCCACAATGAAAATTTTAAATATATTTAATAATAAATAATAAAAGAACATGAAAATATGAAATACCTATTTACAGTAAACACCAGAGTTTCACTCACAGGAAATACTAAAAATAACACAGCTGGAAAGATTCACACAGTTACAAAAAAGCAATACTTAAACTATTCTCCCTACTGTTCCTACTTACTTAATAGAGCAAAGCAAGATGAAGTAGGTGAGGATCCTTCTATGTCAGGTTCCAAGAAACAGACTGCCCTGAGACTTCTGTCTTACCTAATATTAAAACATTATTTCTGTATAGAATGGTATCACATATATATATATATATATATATATATATATATATATATATATATATATATATATAGTCATCTGACTTCTGGTTCCTATGCAACCCCCACTGCTAGAAACTGCCAGAATTTAGCAGCTGCATATCAATAATACACACACAAGATCATTGCTCAGATCTGGTGCATCTTCTGGAAGTCATAAAACAATAACTTCTACTCCTCCTACAGAGACTAACAAACCATGCTTCTTATAAACATTGTGTCTCTGGCTTCATTCAAAACTGTGAGATAACATCGTTGTGGCCTAGGTCCAGTAATTTAATTTCTTACTCTTTTCCAATGTTAGCTTGAGCTGAGCTTAACCTCTTCTATTCCAGTATCCTCCGTTAGTATATATATATATATATATATATATATATATATATATATATATATATATATATATATATATATATATATATATATATATATATACTGCTGGTACATTTTTAACACAAACAACTTTACAAAACAAGCATCCGTACAAATCAGGTTGATAGTCACATAACATATAATTCTTTACTAAATTACAGCTAACTGTGCTGGCATATGTTACACATCCACTGCCCTACTTCTCCTGGCATAGTTGGCAATAACTCATATTGTCACAATGTATAACATATTTATTTATTTATTTGTTGACAGGGTAATGTACCCCTTTTCAATGGATGCCCAGAGAGAAAAACTCAAAAAAAAAAAACACACACACACAATATGCATAACAAACATTTAACAAGGTAATATTTGCTATAGTAAATGGTCAGTTATTGAAATGCTCTAAAAACCTTTAAAAAATCATGGTAGTAGTATACAGTCATGGGAGGAAACTGAAACATTAAGCAGTAGTAAATAATTTGTGCAGAACAATAGTTTTACACTTTTGGAAATGAGAGATGAAGACAGAGTACTAAATATGCATTTGAGATATTATAAATAAAAGTAACAGAAAATTATATTAAAGTTTTGCAATAAAGACTGGTAGTGATTAGCAGTGTAGCCCTGTAGGATAAACTAGCCAGGGAGGCTTAAGCAATGACAGAGCAAACTATTTGTTTTTAAATCACAGGTTTTAATTAAAATATTTCACATAAAATACAAAGTATACAACAGAATGGGGTTCATAAAATCAGATGAAGCAATAAAAATTTGCTAATAATTTGAACTTGTGTATTCCCATAGAAGCCACTTCTTATGTAACTTACTTAACTTGACGTCAGTTATCATTTGCTCAACAAAGTCATTTACTCTGCCCTTTTTGCATCATATACTTTTTTTCATATTTCAGACTAATTGAAGTAGACCAAATCAAGTGAAAGAAAGTCAAACTGGAAACAATAGGCACTGTATTTTGGGTAGAATCCACCCATATAGCAACTCTGTGTTGGTGCATGTCAGTTAATCTTTTACCTTTGACTCCCAAATCCTCCATTTCTTTTGTATATCAATAGAAAAGTCAGACATGTTCCAGCTTAGCTCCATTCTTTTAATATCCTTAACCAGGGACCAAAGCTCACAAATATTTGGGGGACATTTTTCTTTTTCCAAGATCTGGTTATGGCTTTCTTTCCTACAATCACAATCAATACTAGTAGGCTTAGATCTGACACCCACAAGGAGATACCAGTCAAACCACTAGAGAAAGAACATAGGACTGAAAGTAATAACTACAGGCCATATAGTGTCACATAGATTCTGATGCAATCCTTCAATGGTTGAAAGTCTAAGCAATCCCCAAAAATAAAATGCCAGTCTCTGACTGCTCCTGAACTGGATCTCCAGCAATGAGACAAAACTACTGAAAACATATTAGCTAAAATGTCTGGCACATAAAAATATTTAGAAAAGACACCGCCATCCAAAAAATCTGTATCAACAGGACTTAAAAGCATATTTTGAGAGTTTGATGCATTGAGATCATATCTCGGGTAACAAGAAGTGTCCTAAACCTCTCTTATAAATCCTTTTATATTTATGTGCAAACTGGGTATGAGCACCCATAAAGAAAGTATATATTTTGGAAATGGAGCCCTTTAAAGAATTGTCTCCATTCCTAGTACCACACCATTTGATCCAAAGTGACCACTATGTTCTGGGAACTATACTCTATTTTGTTTGGAAAATTATATTTTCCACCAAGGTCCTATCTGTTTCCATTTATCCCATTAAAGCAAGTGATCTAGACACTCTGCTGTGATTAGCACCACTGATTTTGTAGGATGAGGTAAGTGAAAATGTAAAGCTTGTTAGTTGTGTAATCTGTCTCAGGGACAGAAAGGTTATTTCATAATTTAGAGATGTAAGTAGATTACAAGGATTCCCCAAAGGAGTTAGGAGCTTTACTTGTGAAGGCAAGGTGCTAATTTCTTGATTTAAGATCTCTTGGCCGTCTTCACCACTAAGGGAGATGAGTAAGAGGTGGACATTTGTTTGGTTTATAGAGGGTCTTACAAGCTAGTTTTAGTTGAGTAAAGCTAAGGTTGTTGGAGATCCATTTAAGTTGCTTGAATGCAATATGGTGATGAGTTTTGTTGAGCAGGTTACATGCAAACATGGCTATTTTTCTTGCAGCATTGTTCACTTTTTTGATAGTTGTGAGGTCTGTAGTTTGGTGAAGATGAGGGAAGGTAATCATTAGACAATTGTAGTAGTTGTGCGGGTATGATCAGTAAGATCAGTAAATGAGATGTCATTTTTTTTAATGGCATGCTGGAAATGGAATATAATAGATGATAATTTGAAATTAGTTGTCCATCTTCCACCACCCAAATAACTGTCTTGCTCTCAACCACCTTGTACATTCCTACTTTAGCTCCAGAACACTAAGATCCTCCAATAAAAACCTGCTAAACGTTACCAAATCCTACAACAGCTTCGGGGACTCCCCCTTCTCTAGTAGCCAAATCTTGGAATGGCTTACCTCAGACCATACTAAATAGCACCAATATTTCCACCTTCAAATATCTACTAAAGGATCACCTCAACAACAACTGGCTGTGCTCCTGCACTAAACCCACCTGACAAGTTTATCACTCCTTACCATACTCTCTTTACCTTTTTCTTCTGTTAACTTCTGTCTCTTTCTAACCTCTTTCCTCCACTGCTCCTTTACCACATAACTCTTTTCTTTTCCCCTGTCCCATACCACCTCCTTCCTCTTTCTCCAGTCTTAGCCCCATGCATACTCCCATCACTACACCCATTCTGTACTCCCATCACTACACCCATTCTGTACTCCCATCACTACACCCATTCTGTGTGGAATACTAAAACCCTTTCTCTTCTCTACCCAGTCTTTTTTTGCTTACTCTTACACGACCACTACGTCTGTCTGCTTTACTTCAGCACTGTCTGTGCTTATGCCTCATAAGCTATCAACGGATCCTCTTTTGTGTATTTTCTCCACACCCTTCTCCATTTTTTAACCTTAACCATCTATGTATGTCTTCTACATTTCTAAACTTAACCACCTATGTCTTTCCTGGCACTGACCCTTACAAATGATTATATTGTTTTTTCCAAGTGCTTGTATTTTAAATATGGAATTTTTTTACCTTCTCTGTTAAAATTATTACATCTTTTGAATTCTTGTGTTAAACAGTGTCTGTTGTTATTATCTGTATAGAGCTTTTCTCCTTGGGCATCTGCTGAAAATGAGTCTTTGGTCCAGTTGGACATTCCCTGGTAAACAATTGTAAAATAAAATAAAGAAATAAAATAACTCCTAGTAGTTTTGCAAAGAGGAATGACTTGCATAATAGCAATGTTTGAGGAGGTTATAAGGAAAGCATTTTGACCTAGACTTGGAATTGAATAAAAGTAGATTAGCCTTTTTGGCATTAAGTATCAGCTAAAATTGCTGCAACCATGTTTCTACTAAGGAGAAAGATTCTTGACTAACTGACTGTCTTTCTGGTAGTATGGAGTCTGAGGAAATGAGGGTTGAACTATCTGCATATTGAATTAGGCTTGCAGTTTTGGAGCTTGTGACCAAATCATTTATAAATATATAAAATAGCATGGGTCCTATTGTAGATTTCTATAGGATACTCATTTCAATGAGTAGTTAAGTAGAACAGGTATTTTTTTCCATTTAATACATTGGCTTCTTTTGATAAGGTAGCTGTTAAAATATAAGCTATAATCCGCGGTGGTGCAGCGGTAGCATTGTTGCCTCACAGCAAGAGGTTCTCCCGTTCGATTCTCAGCTGGAGTGCGGGGAGTGCCTTCTGTGTGGAGTCTGCATGTCCTCCCCACGGTCGAGTGGCATTCCGAAAGACATGCGTGAATGGGTGGGCGTCGAGCTGGCAACTGGGCACCGTAAAAATCAACTGCCAATCATTAGCAGACTTGAGTTCTGCTGTGGCGACCCCTAACCGGGAATAGCCGAAAGGCAAGCAGCAGCTGTTAAAATATAAGCTGGTGGATGTAGGAATTTACAGTTGTGTCAGTTTGTATATGAGTTTTAGATGGGAGACAGTGTTGAATGTTTTAGAGAGGCCCAAAAAGAGTGCAGAGGGTAGTTTTCCTTAATTTCTGTTGTTATGTATGAGCTTAAGGAGTGACAGTACTTGTGGCCTGGACAGAAGCCATGTTAAGCTGGGGAAAGTAGATTATGAAAGTACTCCAGAACTTGAGTGGACACACTTTTCAAGGACCTTACATAGTTGGGGGATGTATGGCCAGAAATGGGTGCATTTGAAACCAAGTCACTTCTGTATTTAATAAAAAAGGCAAAAAAACACAGAAAGAGTGCAAATAGCACCAATGACTGCTGAGAAGCCAAAGTCTTCATTTAAAAGTATTTGCCACTGTTACTGAAAATGATACAAGTGATATTAATCCTGTTTAGTCATACCTGGTTACAGCATTATGACCTACCTTATTGCACTTTAAAACTCAGCATTGTTTTCAGTACTTGAATGAAACCAGGACATTTTCAACCAAATAACTTTATTGCTACAAAATTCTCTTCATCATTCAGACAATTGTCCATGTCTGAATCACAAAATGGCTATAGAGATCATTTTCCAAGTGTGTCTTCCAAGTTTCACAGCTTTTTGACTTTCTGGTATTGGTATATGATTAGGTCTTTTACCATTCAGACTAAATCCCATGAAAGAGGAATCCAAGCATTACATGCACAAAGCCTGAATTAAGTCAGTACAGTAATATTCCAATGCTTTTCCCTTGTAGGTCCTCTTTCCTAAATATAGAGTTGGCATAATTTCACATGTACTTGTTTGAGCCGTACTTTATAAAACTCTGGCCTGTTTTACCAGACATCCCTCCAAGTGTTGTTACATCTCTTTTCACCCACACAACAGATTTAACCAGTTTTTACTGAACTCGTTTATTCCTAGATGTGGGTCACTGGTATAACTGAGTTAATCAATACCCTTTTTAGGGGCAACTCAGAAACACTGCCTGGTTTATGGGTTTGTTCAGTCACAAGTAAATAAATGGGGGTGGAAAGAATCAAACTCTTTGTCCTTAACTGCAGGAAGTAGCTCTTTAACAGGTACAAGCCTTAATCCTCGGCAGTAACTGCCAGGTAACCAGCACACCCATGACTGGCAGTGCTGATTCTTTGTATCACTTTTGAATCATTGTACTGTGCATGCTAGTCTCATGGCACCTGTGCCCATATCCTCTGTTGTCTTTCTCAGAGCTGTCATCTTGTATTACTTTTGAATCATTGTACTGTGCTTGCTAGTCTCATGGCACCTGTGCCCATATCCTCTGTTGTCTTTCTCAGAGCTGTCATCTTCTATTACTATTGAA
This sequence comes from Protopterus annectens, assembly GCF_019279795.1. Lineage (NCBI taxonomy): Eukaryota > Metazoa > Chordata > Ceratodontiformes > Protopteridae > Protopterus > Protopterus annectens. The sequence goes on from NC_056751.1 coordinate 418,361,086, forward strand.
TCATTGTACTGTGCTTGCTAGTCTCATGGCACCTGTGCCCATATCCTCTGTTGTCTCAGAGCTGTCATCTTGTATTACTTTTGAATCATTGTACTGTGCTTGCTAGTCTCATGGCACCTGTGCCCATCATTGTACTGTGCTTGCTAGTCTCATGGCACCTGTGCCCATATCCTCTGTTGTCTTTCTCAGAGCTGTCATCTTGTATTACTTTTGAATCATTGTACTGTGCTTGCTAGTCTCATGGCACCTGTGCCCATCATTTTACTGTGCTTGCTAGTCTCATGGCACCTGTGCCCATATCCTCTGTTGTCTTTCTCAGAGCTGTCATCTTGTATTACTTTTGAATCATTGTACTGTGCTTGCTAGTCTCATGGCACCTGTGCCTATATCCTCTGTTGTCTTTCTCAGAGCTGTCATCTTGTATTACTTTTGAATCATTGTACTGTGCTTGCTAGTCTCATGGCACCTGTGCCCATATCCTCTGTTGTCTTTCTCAGAGCTGTCATCTTCTATTACTATTGAATCATTGTACTGTGCTTGCTAGTCTCATGGCACCTGTGCCCATATCCTCTGTTGTCTTTCTCAGAGCTGTCATCTTGTATTACTTTTGAATCATTGTACTGTGCTTGCTAGTCTCATGGCACCTGTGCCCATCATTGTACTGTGCTTGCTAGTCTCATGGCACCTGTGCCCATATCCTCTGTTGTCTTTCTCAGAGCTGTCATCTTGTATTACTTTTGAATCATTGTACTGTGCTTGCTACTCTCATGGCGCCTGTGCCCATCATTTTACTGTGCTTGCTAGTCTCATGGCACCTGTGCCCATATCCTCTGTTGTCTTTCTCAGAGCTGTCATCTTGTATTACTTTTGAATCATTGTACTGTGCTTGCTAGTCTCATGGCACCTGTGCCCATATCCTCTGTTGTCTTTCTCAGAGCTGTCATCTTGTAAAACTTTTGAATCATTGTACTGTGCATGCTAGTCTCATGGCACCTGTGCCCATATCTCCTGTTGTCTTTCTCAGAGCTGTCATCTTGTATTACTTTTGAATCATTGTACTGTGCTTGCTAGTCTCATGGCACCTGTGCCCATATCCTCTGTTGTCTTTCTCAGAGCTGTCATCTTGTATTACTTTTGAATCATTGTACTGTGCTTGTTAGTCTCATGGCACCTGTGCCCATATCCTCTGTTGTCTTTCTCAGAGCTGTCATCTTGAATTACTTTTGAATCATTGTACTGTGCTTGCTTGTCTCATGGCACCTGTGCCCATATCCTCTGCTGTCTTTCTAAGAGCTGTCATCTTGAATTACTTTTGAATCATTGTACTGTGCTTGCTTGTCTCATGGCACCTGTGCCCATATCCTCTGCTGTCTTTCTCAGAGCTATCATCTTTTATTACATTTGAATCATTGTACTGTGATTGTTAGTCTCATGGCACCTGTGCCCATCACTGTACTGTGCTTGCTAGTCTCATGGCACCTGTGCCCATATCCTCTGTTGTCTTTCTCAGAGATGTCATCTTGTATTACTTTTGAATCATTGTACTGTGCTTGCTAGTCTCATGGCACATGTGCCCGTATCCTCTGTTGTCTTTCTCAGAGCTGTCATCTTGTATCACTTTTGAATCAATGTACTGTGCTTGATAGCCTCATGGCACCTGTGCCCATATACTATGTTGCCTTTCTCAGAGCTGTCATCTTGTATCACTTTTGAATCATTGTACTGTGCTTGCTAGTCTCATGGCACCTGTGCCCATATCCTCTGTTGTCTTTCTCAGAGCTGTCATCTTGTATCACTTTAGAATCATTGTACTGTGCTTGCTAGTCTCATGGCACCTGTGCCCATATCCTCTGTTGTCTTTCTCTGAGCTGTCATCTTGTATTACTTTTGAATCATTGTACTGTGCTTGCTAGTCTCATGGCACCTTGTCTTTCTCAGAGCTGTCATCTTGTATTACCTTTGAATCATTGTACTGTGCTTGCTAGTCTCATGGCACCTGTGCCCATATCCTCTGTTGTCTTTCTCAGAGCTGTCATCTTGTATTACTTTTGAATCATTGTACTGTGCTTGCTAGTCTCATGGCACCTGTGCCCATATCCTCTGTTGTCTTTCTCAGAGCTGTCATCTTGTATTACTTTTGAATCATTGTACTGTGCTTGCTAGTCTCATGGCACCTGTGCCCATATCCTCTGTTGTCTTTCTCAGAGCTGTCATCTTGTATTAAATTTGAATCATTGTACTGTGCTTGCTAGTCTCATGGCACCTGTGCCCATCACTGTACTGTGCTTGCTAGTCTCATGGCACCTGTGCCCATATCCTCTGTTGTCATTCTCAGAGCTGTCATCTTGTATCACTTTTGAATCATTGTACTGTGCTTGCTAGCCTCATGGCACCTGTGCCCATATCCTCTGTTGTCTTTCTCAGAGCTGTCATCTTGTATTACTTTTGAATCATTGTACTGTGCTTGCTAGTCTCATGGCACCTGTGCCCATATCCTCTGTTGTCTTTCTCAGAGCTGTCATCTTGTATTACTTTTGAATCATTGTACTGTGCTTGCTAGTCTCATGGCACCTGTGCCCATATCCTCTGTTGTCTTTCTCAGAGCTGTCATCTTGTATTACTTTTGAATCATTGTACTGTGCTTGCTAGTCTCATGGCACCTGTGCCCATATCCTCTGTTGTCTTTCTCAGAGCTGTCATCTTGTATTACTTTTGAATCATTGTACTGTGCTTGCTAGTCTCATGGCACCTGTGCCCATATCCTCTGTTGTCTTTCTCAGAGCTGTCATCTTGTATTACTTTTGAATCATTGTACTGTGCTTGCTAGTCTCATGGCACCTGTGCCCATATCCTCTGTTGTCTTTCTCAGAGCTGTCATCTTGTATTACTTTTGAATCATTGTACTGTGCTTGCTAGTCTCATGGCACCTGTGCCCATATCCTCTGTTGTCTTTCTCAGAGCTGTCATCTTGTATTACTTTTGAATCATTGTACTGTGCTTGCTAGTCTCATGGCACCTGTGCCCATATCCTCTGTTGTCTTTCTCAGAGCTGTCATCTTGTATTACTTTTGAATCATTGTACTGTGCTTGCTAGTCTCATGGCACCTGTGCCCATATCCTCTGTTGTCTTTCTCAGAGCTGTCATCTTGTATTACTTTTGAATCATTGTACTGTGCTTGCTAGTCTCATGGCACCTGTGCCCATATCCTCTGTTGTCTTTCTCAGAGCTGTCATCTTGTATTACTTTTGAATCATTGTACTGTGCTTGCTAGTCTCATGGCACCTGTGCCCATATCCTCTGTTGTCTTTCTCAGAGCTGTCATCTTGTATTACTTTTGAATCATTGTACTGTGCTTGCTAGTCTCATGGCACCTGTGCCCATATCCTCTGTTGTCTTTCTCAGAGCTGTCATCTTGTATCACTTTTGAATCATTGTACTGTGCTTGCTAGTCTCATGGCACCTGTGCCCATATCCTCTGTTGTCTTTCTCAGAGCTGTCATCTTGTATCACTTTTGAATCATTGTACTGTGCTTGCTAGTCTCATGGCACCTGTGCCCATATCCTCTGTTGTCTTTCTCAGAGCTGTCATCTTGTATCACTTTTAAATCATTGCATTGTGCTTGCTAGTCTCATGGCACCTGGCACCTGTGCCCATATCCTCTGTTGTCTTTCTCAGAGCTGTCATCTTGTATTACTTTTGAATCATTGTACTGTGCTTGCTAGTCTCATGGCACCTGTGCCCATATCCTCTGTTGTCTTTCTCAGAGCTGTCATCTTGTATCACTTTTGAATCATTGTACTGTGCTTGCTAGTCTCATGGCACCTGTGCCCATATCCTCTGTTGTCTTTCTCAGAGCTGTCATCTTGTATTACTTTTGAATCATTGTACTGTGCTTGCTAGTCTCATGGCACCTGTGCCCATATCCTCTGTTGTCTTTCTCAGAGCTGTCATTTTGTATTACTTTTGAATCATTGTACTGTGCTTGCTAGTCTCATGGCACCTGTGCCCATATCCTCTGTTGTCTCAGAGCTGTCATCTTGTATTACTTTTGAATCATTGTACTGTGCTTGCTAGTCTCATGGCACCTGTGCCCATATCCTCTGTTGTCTTTCTCAGAGCTGTCATCTTGTATCACTTTTGAATCATTGTACTGTGCTTGCTAGTCTCATGGCACCTGTGCCCATATCCTCTGTTGTCTTTCTCAGAGCTGTCATCTTGTATCACTTTTGAATCATTGTACTGTGCTTGCTAGTCTCATGGCACCTGTGCCCATATCCTCTGTTGTCTTTCTCAGAGCTGTCATCTTGTATCACTTTTGAATCATTGTACTGTGCTTGCTAGTCTCATGGCACCTGTGCCCATATCCTCTGTTGTCTTTCTCAGAGCTGTCATCTTGTATTACTTTTGAATCATTGTACTGTGCTTGCTAGTCTCATGGCACCTGTGCCCATATCCTCTGTTGTCTTTCTCAGAGCTGTCATCTTGTATTACTTTTGAATCATTGTACTGTGCTTGCTAGTCTCATGGCACCTGTGCCCATATCCTCTGTTGTCTTTCTCAGAGCTGTCATCTTGTATTACTTTTGAATCATTGTACTGTGCTTGCTAGTCTCATGGCACCTGTGCCCATATCCTCTGTTGTCTTTCTCAGAGCTGTCATCTTGTATTACTTTTGAATCATTGTACTGTGCTTGCTAGTCTCATGGCACCTGTGCCCATATCCTCTGTTGTCTTTCTCAGAGCTGTCATCTTGTATTACTTTTGAATCATTGTACTGTGCTTGCTAGTCTCATGGCACCTGTGCCCATATCCTCTGTTGTCTTTCTCAGAGCTGTCATCTTGTATTACTTTTGAATCATTGTACTGTGCTTGCTAGTCTCATGGCACCTGTGCCCATCATTGTACTGTGCTTGCTAGTCTCATGGCACCTGTGCCCATATCCTCTGTTGCCTTTCTCAGAGCTGTCATCTTGTATTACTTTTGAATCATTGTACTGTGCTTGTTAGTCTCATGGCACCTGTGCCATATCCTCTGTTGTCTCTCAGAGCTGTCATCTTGTATCGCTTTTGAATCATTGTACTGTGCTTGCTAGTCTCATAGCACCTGTGCCCATATCCTCTGTTGTCTTTCTCAGAGCTGTCATCTTGTATCACTTTTGAATCATTGTACTGTGCTTGCTAGTCTCATAGCACCTGTGCCCATATCCTCTGTTGTCTTTCTCAGAGCTGTCATCTTGTATCACTTTTGAATCATTGTACTGTGCTTGCTAGTCTCATGGCACCTGTGCCCATATCCTCCGTTGTCTTTCTCAGAGCTGTCATCTTGTATCACTTTAGAATCATTGTACTGTGCTTGCTAGTCTCATGGCATCTGTGCCCATATCCTCTGTTGTCTTTCTCAGAGCTGTCATCTTGTATTACTTTTGAATCATTGTACTGTGCTTGCTAGTCTCATGGCACCTGTGCCCAACATTATACTGCGCTTTCTAGTCTCATGGCACCTGTGCCCATATCCTCTGGTGTCTTTCTCAGAGCTGTCCTCTTGTATCACTTTTGAATCATTGTATTGTGCTTGCTAGTCTCATGGCACCTGTGCCCATATCCTCTGTTGTCTTTCTCAGAGCTGTCATCTTGTATCACTTTTGAATCATTGTACTGTGCTTGCTAGTCTCATGACACCTGTGCCCATATCCTCTGTTGTCTTTCTCATTGCTGTCATCCTGTATCACTTTAGAATCATTGTACTGTGCTTGCTAGTCTCATGGCACCTGTGCCCATATCCTGTGTTGTCTTTCTCAGAGCTGTCATCTTGTAAAACTTTTGAATCATTGTACTGTGCTTGCTAGTCTCATGGCACCTGTGCCCATATCCTCTGTTGTCTTTCTCAGAGCTGTCATCTTGTATTACTTTTGAATCATTGTACTGTGCTTGCCAGTCTCATGGCATCTGTGCCCATATCCTCTGTTGTCTTTCTCAGAGCTGTCATCTTGTATTACTTTTGAATCATTGTACTGTGCTTGCTAGTCTCATGGCACCTGTGCCCAGATCCTCTGTTGTCTTTCTTAGAGCTGTCATCTTGTATTACTTTTGAATCATTGTACTGTGCTTGCTAGTCTCATGGCACCTGTGCCCATATCCTCTGTTGTCTTTCTCAGAGCTGTCATCTTGTATTACTTTTGAATCATTGTACTGTGCTTGCTAGTCTCATGGCACCTGTGCCCATATCCTCTGTTGTCTTTCTCAGAGCTGTCATCTTGTATTACATTTGAATCATTGCACTGTGCTTGCTAGTCTCATGGCACCTGTGCCCATCACTGTACTGTGCTTGCTAGTCTCATGGCACCTGTGCCCATATCCTCTGTTGTCTTTCTCAGAGCTGTCATCTTGTATTACTTTTGAATCATTGTACTGTGCTTGCTAGTCTCATGGCACCTGTGCCCATATCCTCTGTTGTCTTTCTCAGAGCTGTCATCTTGTATTACTTTTGAATCATTGTACTGTGCTTGCTAGTCTCATGGCACCTGTGCCCATCACTGTACTGTGCTTGCTAGTCTCATGGCACCTGTGCCCATATTGTTGTCTTTCTCAGAGCTGTCATCTTGTATTACTTTTGAATCATTGTACTGTGCTTGCTAGTCTCATGGCACCTGTGCCCATATCCTCTGTTGTCTTTCTCAGAGCTGTCATCTTGTATTACTTTTGAATCATTGTACTGTGCTTGCTAGTCTCATGGCACCTGTGCCCATATCCTCTGTTGTCTTTCTCAGAGCTGTCATCTTGTATTACATTTGAATCATTGTACTGTGCTTGCTAGTCTCATGGCACCTGTGCCCATCATTGTACTGTGCTTGCTAGTCTCATGGCACCTGTGCCCATATCCTCTGTTGTCTTTCTCAGAGCTGTCATCTTGTATTACTTTTGAATCATTGTACTGTGCTTGCCAGTCTCATGGCATCTGTGCCCATATCCTCTGTTGTCTTTCTCAGAGCTGTCATCTTGTATCACTTTTGAATCATTGTACTGTGCTTGCTAGTCTCATGGCACCTGTGCCCATATCCTCTGTTGTCTTTCTCAGAGCTGTCATCTTGTATCACTTTTGAATCATTGTACTGTGCTTGCTAGTCTCATGGCACCTGTGCCCATATCCTCTGTTGTCTTTCTCAGAGCTGTCATCTTGTATCACTTTTGAATCATTGTACTGTGCTTGCTAGTCTCATGGCACCTGTGCCCATATCCTCTGTTGTCTTTCTCAGAGCTGTCATCTTGTATTACTTTTGAATCATTGTACTGTGCTTGCTAGTCTCATGGCACCTGTGCCCATATCCTCTGTTGTCTTTCTCAGAGCTGTCATCTTGTATTACTTTTGAATCATTGTACTGTGCTTGCTAGTCTCATGGCACCTGTGCCCATATCCTCTGTTGTCTTTCTCAGAGCTGTCATCTTGTATTACTTTTGAATCATTGTACTGTGCTTGCTAGTCTCATGGCACCTGTGCCCATATCCTCTGTTGTCTTTCTCAGAGCTGTCATCTTGTATTACTTTTGAATCATTGTACTGTGCTTGCTAGTCTCATGGCACCTGTGCCCATATCCTCTGTTGTCTTTCTCAGAGCTGTCATCTTGTATTACTTTTGAATCATTGTACTGTGCTTGCTAGTCTCATGGCACCTGTGCCCATCATTGTACTGTGCTTGCTAGTCTCATGGCACCTGTGCCCATATCCTCTGTTGTCTTTCTCAGAGCTGTCATCTTGTATTACTTTTGAATCATTGTACTGTGCTTGCTAGTCTCATGGCACCTGTGCCCATATCCTCTGTTGTCTTTCTCAGAGCTGTCATCTTGTAATACTTTTGAATCATTGCACTGTGCTTGCTCGTCTCATGGCACCTGTGCCCATCATTGTACTGTGCTTGCTAGTCTCATGGCACCTGTGCCCATATCCTCTGTTGTCTTTCTCAGAGCTGTCATCTTGTATTACTTTTGAATCATTGTACTGTGCTTGCTAGTCTCATGGCACCTGTGCCCATATCCTCTGTTGTCTTTCTCAGAGCTGTCATCTTGTATTACTTTTGAATCATTGTACTGTGCTTGCTAGTCTCATGGCACCTGTGCCCATATCCTCTGTTGTCTTTCTCAGAGCTGTCATCTTGTATTACTTTTGAATCATTGTACTGTGCTTGCTAGTCTCATGGCACCTGTGCCCATATCCTCTGTTGTCTTTCTCAGAGCTGTCATCTTGTATTACTTTTGAATCATTGTACTGTGCTTGTACTGTGCTTGCTAGTCTCATGGCACCTGTGCCCATATCCTCTGTTGTCTTTCTCAGAGCTGTCATCTTGTATTACTTTTGAATCATTGTACTGTGCTTGCTAGTCTCATGGCACCTGTGCCCATATCCTCTGTTGTCTTTCTCAGAGCTGTCATCTTGTATTACTTTTGAATCATTGTACTGTGCTTGCTAGTCTCATGGCACCTGTGCCCATATCCTCTGTTGTCTTTCTCAGAGCTGTCATCTTGTATTACTTTTGAATCATTGTACTGTGCTTGCTAGTCTCATGGCACCTGTGCCCATATCCTCTGTTGTCTTTCTCAGAGCTGTCATCTTGTATTACTTTTGAATCATTGTACTGTGTGCTTGCTAGTCTCATGGCACCTGTGCCCATATCCTCTGTTGTCTTTCTCAGAGCTGTCATCTTGTATTACTTTTGAATCATTGTACTGTGCTTGCTAGTCTCATGGCACCTGTGCCCATATCCTCTGTTGTCTTTCTCAGAGCTGTCATCTTGTATTACTTTTGAATCATTGTACTGTGCTTGCTAGTCTCATGGCACCTGTGCCCATATCCTCTGTTGTCTTTCTCAGAGCTGTCATCTTGTATTACTTTTGAATCATTGTACTGTGCTTGCTAGTCTCATGGCACCTGTGCCCATATCCTCTGTTGTCTTTCTCAGAGCTGTCATCTTGTATTACTTTTGAATCATTGTACTGTGCTTGCTAGTCTCATGGCACCTGTGCCCATATCCTCTGTTGTCTTTCTCAGAGCTGTCATCTTGTATCACTTTTGAATCATTGTACTGTGCTTGCTAGTCTCATGGCACCTGTGCCCATATCCTCTGTTGTCTTTCTCAGAGCTGTCATCTTGTATCACTTTTGAATCATTGTACTGTGCTTGCTAGTCTCATGGCACCTGTGCCCATATCCTCTGTTGTCTTTCTCAGAGCTGTCATCTTGTATTACTTTTGAATCATTGTACTGTGCTTGCTAGTCTCATGGCACCTGTGCCCATATCCTCTGTTGTCTTTCTCAGAGCTGTCATCTTGTATTACTTTTGAATCATTGTACTGTGCTTGCTAGTCTCATGGCACCTGTGCCCATATCCTCTGTTGTCTTTCTCAGAGCTGTCATCTTGTATTACTTTTGAATCATTGTACTGTGCTTGCTAGTCTCATGGCACCTGTGCCCATATCCTCTGTTGTCTTTCTCAGAGCTGTCATCTTGTATTACTTTTGAATCATTGTACTGTGCTTGCTAGTCTCATGGCACCTGTGCCCATATCCTCTGTTGTCTTTCTCAGAGCTGTCATCTTGTATCACTTTTGAATCATTGTACTGTGCTTGCTAGTCTCATGGCACCTGTGCCCATATCCTCTGTTGTCTTTCTCAGAGCTGTCATCTTGTATTACTTTTGAATCATTGTACTGTGCTTGCTAGTCTCATGGCACCTGTGCCCATATCCTCTGTTGTCTTTCTCAGAGCTGTCATCTTGTATTACTTTTGAATCATTGTACTGTGCTTGCTAGTCTCATGGCACCTGTGCCCATATCCTCTGTTGTCTTTCTCAGAGCTGTCATCTTGTATTACTTTTGAATCATTGTACTGTGCTTGCTAGTCTCATGGCACCTGTGCCCATATCCTCTGTTGTCTTTCTCAGAGCTGTCATCTTGTATTACTTTTGAATCATTGTACTGTGCTTGCTAGTCTCATGGCACCTGTGCCCATATCCTCTGTTGTCTTTCTCAGAGCTGTCATCTTGTATCACTTTAGAATCATTGTACTGTGCTTGCTAGTCTCATGGCACCTGTGCCCATATCCTCTGTTGTCTTTCTCAGAGCTGTCATCTTGTAATACTTTTGAATCATTGCACTGTGCTTGCTCGTCTCATGGCACCTGTGCCCATCATTGTACTGTGCTTGCTAGTCTCATGGCACCTGTGCCCATATCCTCTGTTGTCTTTCTCAGAGCTGTCATCTTGTATTACTTTTGAATCATTGTACTGTGCTTGCTAGTCTCATGGCACCTGTGCCCATATCCTCTGTTGTCTTTCTCAGAGCTGTCATCTTGTATTACTTTTGAATCATTGTACTGTGCTTGCTAGTCTCATGGCACCTGTGCCCATATCCTCTGTTGTCTTTCTCAGAGCTGTCATCTTGTATTACTTTTGAATCATTGTACTGTGCTTGCTAGTCTCATGGCACCTGTGCCCATATCCTCTGTTGTCTTTCTCAGAGCTGTCATCTTGTATTACTTTTGAATCATTGTACTGTGCTTGCTAGTCTCATGGCACCTGTGCCCATATCCTCTGTTGTCTTTCTCAGAGCTGTCATCTTGTATTACTTTTGAATCATTGTACTGTGCTTGCTAGTCTCATGGCACCTGTGCCCATATCCTCTGTTGTCTTTCTCAGAGCTGTCATCTTGTATTACTTTTGAATCATTGTACTGTGCTTGCTAGTCTCATGGCACCTGTGCCCATATCCTCTGTTGTCTTTCTCAGAGCTGTCATCTTGTATTACTTTTGAATCATTGTACTGTGCTTGCTAGTCTCATGGCACCTGTGCCCATATCCTCTGTTGTCTTTCTCAGAGCTGTCATCTTGTATCACTTTTGAATCATTGTACTGTGCTTGCTAGTCTCATGGCACCTGTGCCCATATCCTCTGTTGTCTTTCTCAGAGCTGTCATCTTGTATTACTTTTGAATCATTGTACTGTGCTTGCTAGTCTCATGGCACCTGTGCCCATATCCTCTGTTGTCTTTCTCAGAGCTGTCATCTTGTATTACTTTTGAATCATTGTACTGTGCTTGCTAGTCTCATGGCACCTGTGCCCATATCCTCTGTTGTCTTTCTCAGAGCTGTCATCTTGTATTACTTTTGAATCATTGTACTGTGCTTGCTAGTCTCATGGCACCTGTGCCCATATCCTCTGTTGTCTTTCTCAGAGCTGTCATCTTGTATTACTTTTGAATCATTGTACTGTGCTTGCTAGTCTCATGGCACCTGTGCCCATATCCTCTGTTGTCTTTCTCAGAGCTGTCATCTTGTATTACTTTTGAATCATTGTACTGTGCTTGCTAGTCTCATGGCACCTGTGCCCATATCCTCTGTTGTCTTTCTCAGAGCTGTCATCTTGTATTACTTTTGAATCATTGTACTGTGCTTGCTAGTCTCATGGCACCTGTGCCCATATCCTCTGTTGTCTTTCTCAGAGCTGTCATCTTGTATTACTTTTGAATCATTGTACTGTGCTTGCTAGTCTCATGGCACCTGTGCCCATATCCTCTGTTGTCTTTCTCAGAGCTGTCATCTTGTATTACTTTTGAATCATTGTACTGTGCTTGCTAGTCTCATGGCACCTGTGCCCATATCCTCTGTTGTCTTTCTCAGAGCTGTCATCTTGTATCACTTTTGAATCATTGTACTGTGCTTGCTAGTCTCATGGCACCTGTGCCCATATCCTCTGTTGTCTTTCTCAGAGCTGTCATCTTGTAATACTTTTGAATCATTGCACTGTGCTTGCTCGTCTCATGGCACCTGTGCCCATCATTGTACTGTGCTTGCTAGTCTCATGGCACCTGTGCCCATATCCTCTGTTGTCTTTCTCAGAGCTGTCATCTTGTATTACTTTTGAATCATTGTACTGTGCTTGCTAGTCTCATGGCACCTGTGCCCATATCCTCTGTTGTCTTTCTCAGAGCTGTCATCTTGTATTACTTTTGAATCATTGTACTGTGCTTGCTAGTCTCATGGCACCTGTGCCCATATCCTCTGTTGTCTTTCTCAGAGCTGTCATCTTGTATTACTTTTGAATCATTGTACTGTGCTTGCTAGTCTCATGGCACCTGTGCCCATATCCTCTGTTGTCTTTCTCAGAGCTGTCATCTTGTATTACTTTTGAATCATTGTACTGTGCTTGCTAGTCTCATGGCACCTGTGCCCATATCCTCTGTTGTCTTTCTCAGAGCTGTCATCTTGTATTACTTTTGAATCATTGTACTGTGCTTGCTAGTCTCATGGCACCTGTGCCCATATCCTCTGTTGTCTTTCTCCATGGCACCTGTGCCCATATCCTCTGTTGTCTTTCTCAGAGCTGTCATCTTGTATTACTTTTGAATCATTGTACTGTGCTTGCTAGTCTCATGGCACCTGTGCCCATATCCTCTGTTGTCTTTCTCAGAGCTGTCATCTTGTATTACTTTTGAATCATTGTACTGTGCTTGCCAGTCTCATGGCATCTCATGGCACCTGTGCCCATATCCTCTGTTGTCTTTCTCAGAGCTGTCATCTTGTATTACTTTTGAATCATTGTACTGTGCTTGCTAGTCTCATGGCACCTGTGCCCATATCCTCTGTTGTCTTTCTCAGAGCTGTCATCTTGTATTACTTTTGAATCATTGTACTGTGCTTGCTAGTCTCATGGCACCTGTGCCCATATCCTCTGTTGTCTTTCTCAGAGCTGTCATCTTGTATTACTTTTGAATCATTGTACTGTGCTTGCTAGTCTCATGGCACCTGTGCCCATATCCTCTGTTGTCTTTCTCAGAGCTGTCATCTTGTATTACTTTTGAATCATTGTACTGTGCTTGCTAGTCTCATGGCACCTGTGCCCATATCCTCTGTTGTCTTTCTCAGAGCTGTCATCTTGTATTACTTTTGAATCATTGTACTGTGCTTGCTAGTCTCATGGCACCTGTGCCCATATCCTCTGTTGTCTTTCTCAGAGCTGTCATCTTGTATTACTTTTGAATCATTGTACTGTGCTTGCTAGTCTCATGGCACCTGTGCCCATATCCTCTGTTGTCTTTCTCAGAGCTGTCATCTTGTATTACTTTTGAATCATTGTACTGTGCTTGCTAGTCTCATGGCACCTGTGCCCATATCCTCTGTTGTCTTTCTCAGAGCTGTCATCTTGTATTACTTTTGAATCATTGTACTGTGCTTGCTAGTCTCATGGCACCTGTGCCCATATCCTCTGTTGTCTTTCTCAGAGCTGTCATCTTGTATTACTTTTGAATCATTGTACTGTGCTTGCTAGTCTCATGGCACCTGTGCCCATATCCTCTGTTGTCTTTCTCAGAGCTGTCATCTTGTATTACTTTTGAATCATTGTACTGTGCTTGCTAGTCTCATGGCACCTGTGCCCATATCCTCTGTTGTCTTTCTCAGAGCTGTCATCTTGTATTACTTTTGAATCATTGTACTGTGCTTGCTAGTCTCATGGCACCTGTGCCCATATCCTCTGTTGTCTTTCTCAGAGCTGTCATCTTGTATTACTTTTGAATCATTGTACTGTGCTTGCTAGTCTCATGGCACCTGTGCCCATATCCTCTGTTGTCTTTCTCAGAGCTGTCATCTTGTATTACTTTTGAATCATTGTACTGTGCTTGCTAGTCTCATGGCACCTGTGCCCATATCCTCTGTTGTCTTTCTCAGAGCTGTCATCTTGTATTACTTTTGAATCATTGTACTGTGCTTGCTAGTCTCATGGCACCTGTGCCCATATCCTCTGTTGTCTTTCTCAGAGCTGTCATCTTGTATTACTTTTGAATCATTGTACTGTGCTTGCTAGTCTCATGGCACCTGTGCCCATATCCTCTGTTGTCTTTCTCAGAGCTGTCATCTTGTATTACTTTTGAATCATTGTACTGTGCTTGCTAGTCTCATGGCACCTGTGCCCATATCCTCTGTTGTCTTTCTCAGAGCTGTCATCTTGTATTACTTTTGAATCATTGTACTGTGCTTGCTAGTCTCATGGCACCTGTGCCCATATCCTCTGTTGTCTTTCTCAGAGCTGTCATCTTGTATTACTTTTGAATCATTGTACTGTGCTTGCTAGTCTCATGGCACCTGTGCCCATATCCTCTGTTGTCTTTCTCAGAGCTGTCATCTTGTATTACTTTTGAATCATTGTACTGTGCTTGCTAGTCTCATGGCACCTGTGCCCATATCCTCTGTTGTCTTTCTCAGAGCTGTCATCTTGTATTACTTTTGAATCATTGTACTGTGCTTGCTAGTCTCATGGCACCTGTGCCCATATCCTCTGTTGTCTTTCTCAGAGCTGTCATCTTGTATTACTTTTGAATCATTGTACTGTGCTTGCTAGTCTCATGGCACCTGTGCCCATATCCTCTGTTGTCTTTCTCAGAGCTGTCATCTTGTATCACTTTTGAATCATTGTACTGTGCTTGCTAGTCTCATGGCACCTGTGCCCATATCCTCTGTTGTCTTTCTCAGAGCTGTCATCTTGTATTACTTTTGAATCATTGTACTGTGCTTGCTAGTCTCATGGCACCTGTGCCCATATCCTCTGTTGTCTTTCTCAGAGCTGTCATCTTGTATTACTTTTGAATCATTGTACTGTGCTTGCTAGTCTCATGGCACCTGTGCCCATATCCTCTGTTGTCTTTCTCAGAGCTGTCATCTTGTATTACTTTTGAATCATTGTACTGTGCTTGCTAGTCTCATGGCACCTGTGCCCATATCCTCTGTTGTCTTTCTCAGAGCTGTCATCTTGTATTACTTTTGAATCATTGTACTGTGCTTGCTAGTCTCATGGCACCTGTGCCCATATCCTCTGTTGTCTTTCTCAGAGCTGTCATCTTGTATTACTTTTGAATCATTGTACTGTGCTTGCTAGTCTCATGGCACCTGTGCCCATATCCTCTGTTGTCTTTCTCAGAGCTGTCATCTTGTATTACTTTTGAATCATTGTACTGTGCTTGCTAGTCTCATGGCACCTGTGCCCATATCCTCTGTTGTCTTTCTCAGAGCTGTCATCTTGTATCACTTTTGAATCATTGTACTGTGCTTGCTAGTCTCATGGCACCTGTGCCCATATCCTCTGTTGTCTTTCTCAGAGCTGTCATCTTGTATTACTTTTGAATCATTGTACTGTGCTTGCTAGTCTCATGGCACCTGTGCCCATATCCTCTGTTGTCTTTCTCAGAGCTGTCATCTTGTATTACTTTTGAATCATTGTACTGTGCTTGCTAGTCTCATGGCACCTGTGCCCATATCCTCTGTTGTCTTTCTCAGAGCTGTCATCTTGTATTACTTTTGAATCATTGTACTGTGCTTGCTAGTCTCATGGCACCTGTGCCCATATCCTCTGTTGTCTTTCTCAGAGCTGTCATCTTGTATTACTTTTGAATCATTGTACTGTGCTTGCTAGTCTCATGGCACCTGTGCCCATATCCTCTGTTGTCTTTCTCAGAGCTGTCATCTTGTATTACTTTTGAATCATTGTACTGTGCTTGCTAGTCTCATGGCACCTGTGCCCATATCCTCTGTTGTCTTTCTCAGAGCTGTCATCTTGTATTACTTTTGAATCATTGTACTGTGCTTGCTAGTCTCATGGCACCTGTGCCCATATCCTCTGTTGTCTTTCTCAGAGCTGTCATCTTGTATTACTTTTGAATCATTGTACTGTGCTTGCTAGTCTCATGGCACCTGTGCCCATATCCTCTGTTGTCTTTCTCAGAGCTGTCATCTTGTATTACTTTTGAATCATTGTACTGTGCTTGCTAGTCTCATGGCACCTGTGCCCATATCCTCTGTTGTCTTTCTCAGAGCTGTCATCTTGTATTACTTTTGAATCATTGTACTGTGCTTGCTAGTCTCATGGCACCTGTGCCCATATCCTCTGTTGTCTTTCTCAGAGCTGTCATCTTGTATTACTTTTGAATCATTGTACTGTGCTTGCTAGTCTCATGGCACCTGTGCCCATATCCTCTGTTGTCTTTCTCAGAGCTGTCATCTTGTATTACTTTTGAATCATTGTACTGTGCTTGCTAGTCTCATGGCACCTGTGCCCATCATTGTACTGTGCTTGTTAGTCTCATGGCTACCTGTGCCCATATCATCTGTTGTCTTTCTCAGAGCTGTCATCTTGTATTACTTTTGAATCATTGTACTGTGCTTGCTAGTCTCATGGCACCTGTGCCCATATCCTCTGTTGTCTTTCTCAGAGCTGTCATCTTGTATTACTTTTGAATCATTGTACTGTGCTTGCTAGTCTCATGGCACCTGTGCCCATATCCTCTGTTGTCTTTCTCAGAGCTGTCATCTTGTATTACTTTTGAATCATTGTACTGTGCTTGCTAGTCTCATGGCACCTGTGCCCATCATTGTACTGTGCTTGCTAGTCTCATGGCACCTGTGCCCATATCCTCTGTTGTCTTTCTCAGAGCTGTCATCTTGTATCACTTTTGAATCATTGTACTGTGCTTGCTAGTCTCATGGCACCTGTGCCCATATCCTCTGTTGTCTTTCTCAGAGCTGTCATCTTGTATCACTTTTGAATCATTGTACTGTGCTTGCTAGTCTCATGGCACCTGTGCCCATATCCTCTGTTGTCTTTCTCAGAGCTGTCATCTTGTATTACTTTTGAATCATTGTACTGTGCTTGCTAGTCTCATGGCACCTGTGCCCATATCCTCTGTTGTCTTTCTCAGAGCTGTCATCTTGTATTACTTTTGAATCATTGTACTGTGCTTGCTAGTCTCATGGCACCTGTGCCCATATCCTCTGTTGTCTTTCTCAGAGCTGTCATCTTGTATTACTTTTGAATCATTGTACTGTGCTACTGTGCTTGCTAGTCTCATGGCACCTGTGCCCATATCCTCTGTTGTCTTTCTCAGAGCTGTCATCTTGTATTACTTTTGAATCATTGTACTGTGCTTGCTAGTCTCATGGCACCTGTGCCCATATCCTCTGTTGTCTTTCTCAGAGCTGTCATCTTGTATTACTTTTGAATCATTGTACTGTGCTTGCTAGTCTCATGGCACCTGTGCCCATCACTGTACTGTGCTTGCTAGTCTCATGGCACCTGTGCCCATATCCTCTGTTGTCTTTCTCAGAGCTGTCATCTTGTATTACTTTTGAATCATTGTACTGTGCTTGCTAGTCTCATGGCACCTGTGCCCATATCCTCTGTTGTCTTTCTCAGAGCTGTCATCTTGTATCACTTCTGAATCATTGTACTGTGCTTGCTAGTCTCATGGCACCTGTGCCCATATCCTCTGTTGTCTTTCTCAGAGCTGTCATCTTGTATCACTTTTGAATCATTGTACTGTGCTTGCTAGTCTCATGGCACCTGTGCCCATATCCTCTGTTGTCTTTCTCAGAGCTGTCATCTTGTATCACTTTAGAATCATTGTACTGTGCTTGCTAGTCTCATGGCACCTGTGCCCATATCCTCTGTTGTCTTTCTCAGAGCTGTCATCTTGTATTACTTTTGAATCATTGTACTGTGCTTGCTAGTCTCATGGCACCTGTGCCCATATCCTCTGTTGTCTTTCTCAGAGCTGTCATCTTGTATTACTTTTGAATCATTGTACTGTGCTTGCTAGTCTCATGGCACCTGTGCCCATATCCTCTGTTGTCTTTCTCAGAGCTGTCATCTTGTATTACTTTTGAATCATTGTACTGTGCTTGCTAGTCTCATGGCACCTGTGCCCATCACTGTACTGTGCTTGCTAGTCTCATGGCACCTGTGCCCATATCCTCTGTTGTGTTTCTCAGAGATGTCATATTGTATTACTTTTGAATCAGTGTACTGTGCTTGCTAGTCTCATGGCACCTGTGCCCATATCCTCTGTTGTCTTTCTCAGAGCTGTCATCTTGTATTACTTTTGAATCATTGTACTGTGCTTGCTAGTCTCATGGCACCTGTGCCCATATCCTCTGTTGTCTTTCTCAGAGCTGTCATCTTGTATTACTTTTGAATCATTGTACTGTGCTTGCTAGTCTCATGGCACCTGTGCCCATATCCTCTGTTGTCTTTCTCAGAGCTGTCATCTTGTATTACTTTTGAATCATTGTACTGTGCTTGCTAGTCTCATGGCACCTGTGCCCATATCCTCTGTTGTCTTTCTCAGAGCTGTCATCTTGTATTACTTTTGAATCATTGTACTGTGCTTGTGCTTGCTAGTCTCATGGCACCTGTGCCCATATCCTCTGTTGTCTTTCTCAGAGCTGTCATCTTGTATTACTTTTGAATCATTGTACTGTGCTTGCTAGTCTCAAGGCACCTTGTACTGTGCTTGCTAGTCTCATGGCACCTGTGCCCATATCCTCTGTTGTCTTTCTCAGAGCTGTCATCTTGTATTACTTTTGAATCATTGTACTGTGCTTGCTAGTCTCATGGCACCTGTGCCCATATCCTCTGTTGTCTTTCTCAGAGCTGTCATCTTGTATTACTTTTGAATCATTGTACTGTGCTTGCTAGTCTCATGGCACCTGTGCCCATATCCTCTGTTGTCTTTCTCAGAGCTGTCATCTTGTATTACTTTTGAATCATTGTACTGTGCTTGCTAGTCTCATGGCACCTGTGCCCATATCCTCTGTTGTCTTTCTCAGAGCTGTCATCTTGTATTACTTTTGAATCATTGTACTGTGCTTGCTAGTCTCATGGCACCTGTGCCCATATCCTCTGTTGTCTTTCTCAGAGCTGTCATCTTGTATTACTTTTGAATCATTGTACTGTGCTTGCTAGTCTCATGGCACCTGTGCCCATATCCTCTGTTGTCTTTCTCAGAGCTGTCATCTTGTATTACTTTTGAATCATTGTACTGTGCTTGCTAGTCTCATGGCACCTGTGCCCATATCCTCTGTTGTCTTTCTCAGAGCTGTCATCTTGTATTACTTTTGAATCATTGTACTGTGCTTGCTAGTCTCATGGCACCTGTGACCATCATTTTACTGTGCTTGCTAGTCTCATGGCACCTGTGCCCATATCCTCTGTTGTCTTTCTCAGAGCTGTCATCTTGTATTACTTTTGAATCATTGTACTGTGCTTGCTAGTCTCATGGCACCTGTGCCCATATCCTCTGTTGTCTTTCTCAGAGCTGTCATCTTGTATTACTTTTGAATCATTGTACTGTGCTTGCTAGTCTCATGGCACCTGTGCCCATATCCTCTGTTGTCTTTCTCAGAGCTGTCATCTTGTATTACTTTTGAATCATTGTACTGTGCTTGCTAGTCTCATGGCACCTGTGCCCATATCCTCTGTTGTCTTTCTCAGAGCTGTCATCTTGTATTACTTTTGAATCATTGTACTGTGCTTGCTAGTCTCATGGCACCTGTGCCCATATCCTCTGTTGTCTTTCTCAGAGCTGTCATCTTGTATCACTTTTGAATCATTGTACTGTGCTTGCTAGTCTCATGGCACCTGTGCCCATATCCTCTGTTGTCTTTCTCAGAGCTGTCATCTTGTATTACTTTTGAATCATTGTACTGTGCTTGCTAGTCTCATGGCACCTGTGCCCATATCCTCTGTTGTCTTTCTCAGAGCTGTCATCTTGTATTACTTTTGAATCATTGTACTGTGCTTGCTAGTCTCATGGCACCTGTGCCCATATCCTCTGTTGTCTTTCTCAGAGCTGTCATCTTGTATCACTTTTGAATCATTGTACTGTGCTTGCTAGTCTCATGGCACCTGTGCCCATATCCTCTGTTGTCTTTCTCAGAGCTGTCATCTTGTATTACTTTTGAATCATTGTACTGTGCTTGCTAGTCTCATGGCACCTGTGCCCATATCCTCTGTTGTCTTTCTCAGAGCTGTCATCTTGTATTACTTTTGAATCATTGTACTGTGCTTGCTAGTCTCATGGCACCTGTGCCCATATCCTCTGTTGTCTTTCTCAGAGCTGTCATCTTGTATTACTTTTGAATCATTGTACTGTGCTTGCTAGTCTCATGGCACCTGTGCCCATATCCTCTGTTGTCTTTCTCAGAGCTGTCATCTTGTATTACTTTTGAATCATTGTACTGTGCTTGCTAGTCTCATGGCACCTGTGCCCATATCCTCTGTTGTCTTTCTCAGAGCTGTCATCTTGTATTACTTTTGAATCATTGTACTGTGCTTGCTAGTCTCATGGCACCTGTGCCCATATCCTCTGTTGTCTTTCTCAGAGCTGTCATCTTGTATTACTTTTGAATCATTGTACTGTGCTTGCTAGTCTCATGGCACCTGTGCCCATATCCTCTGTTGTCTTTCTCAGAGCTGTCATCTTGTATTACTTTTGAATCATTGTACTGTGCTTGCTAGTCTCATGGCACCTGTGCCCATATCCTCTGTTGTCTTTCTCAGAGCTGTCATCTTGTATTACTTTTGAATCATTGTACTGTGCTTGCTAGTCTCATGGCACCTGTGCCCATATCCTCTGTTGTCTTTCTCAGAGCTGTCATCTTGTATTACTTTTGAATCATTGTACTGTGCTTGCTAGTCTCATGGCACCTGTGCCCATATCCTCTGTTGTCTTTCTCAGAGCTGTCATCTTGTATTACTTTTGAATCATTGTACTGTGCTTGCTAGTCTCATGGCACCTGTGCCCATATCCTCTGTTGTCTTTCTCAGAGCTGTCATCTTGTATTACTTTTGAATCATTGTACTGTGCTTGTTAGTCTCATGGCACCTGTGCCCATATCCTCTGTTGTCTTTCTCAGAGCTGTCATCTTGTATTACTTTTGAATCATTGTACTGTGCTTGCTAGTCTCATGGCACCTGTGCCCATATCCTCTGTTGTCTTTCTCAGAGCTGTCATCTTGTATTACTTTTGAATCATTGTACTGTGCTTGCTAGTCTCATGGCACCTGTGCCCATATCCTCTGTTGTCTTTCTCAGAGCTGTCATCTTGTATTACTTTTGAATCATTGTACTGTGCTTGCTAGTCTCATGGCACCTGTGCCCATATCCTCTGTTGTCTTTCTCAGAGCTGTCATCTTGTATTACTTTTGAATCATTGTACTGTGCTTGCTAGTCTCATGGCACCTGTGCCCATATCCTCTGTTGTCTTTCTCAGAGCTGTCATCTTGTATTACTTTTGAATCATTGTACTGTGCTTGCTAGTCTCATGGCACCTGTGCCCATATCCTCTGTTGTCTTTCTCAGAGCTGTCATCTTGTATTACTTTTGAATCATTGTAAGGCACTTGCTAGTCTCATGGCACCTGTGCCCATCATTGTACTGCGCTTGCTAGTCTCATGGCACCTGTGCCCATATCCTCCTTTGTCCTTCTCAGAGCTGTCATCTTGTATTACTTTTGAATCCTTGTACTGTGCTTGCTAGTCTCATGGCACCGGTGCCCATATCCTCTGTTGTCTTTCTCACAGCTCTCATCTTGTATTATTTTGAATAATTGTAATGTGCTTGCTAGTCTCATGGCACCTGTGCCCATATCCTCTGTTGTCTTTCTCAGAGCTGTCATCTTGTATTACTTTTGAATCATTGTACTGTGCTTGCTAGTCTCATGGCACCTGTGCCCATATCCTCTGTTGTCTTTCTCAGAGCTGTCATCTTGTATTACTTTTGAATCATTGTACTGTGCTTGCTAGTCTCATGGCACCTGTGCCCATATCCTCTGTTGTCTTTCTCAGAGCTGTCATCTTGTATTACTTTTGAATCATTGTACTGTGCTTGCTAGTCTCATGGCACCTGTGCCCATATCCTCTGTTGTCTTTCTCAGAGCTGTCATCTTGTATTACTTTTGAATCATTGTACTGTGCTTGCTAGTCTCATGGCACCTGTGCCCATATCCTCTGTCTTTCTCATAGCTGTCATCTTGTATCACTTTTGAATCATTGTACTCTGCTTGCTAGTCTCATGGCACCGGTGCCCATATCCTCTGTTGTCTTTCTCAGAGCTGTCATCTTGTATTACTTTTGAATCATTGTACTGTGCTTTCTAGTCTCATGGCACCTGTGCCCATATCCTCTGTTGTCTTTCTCAGAGCTGTCATCTTGTATTACTTTTGAATCATTGTACTGTGCTTTCTAGTCTCATGGCACCTGTGCCCATCATTGTATTGCGCTTGCTAGTCTCATGGCACCTGTGCCCATATCCTCTGTTGTCTTTCTCAGAGCTGTCATCTTGTATTACTTTTGAATCATTGTACTTTTCTTGCTAGTCTCATGGCACCCATGCTTATATTTTGCATTTTTCTGCCTTATCATCATGTATATATTGTACTTGGTTCTGCCTTATCATACTTATAGTATGTAGTATCTCTACACATAATCTAGCTGACTCCCTCTTCTTACTGGTCTATGTTGTTGTTGGGTCTTTCGGCTTTTCCCGGTTAGGGGTCGCCACTGCGGAACTCCGATCCGCTAATGATTGGCAGTTGATTTTTATGTACCGAGTGTCCAGCCCTGACGCAGAGCCTTCAATGAAGGAACGCCCATCCACGTAGAAGACGCTCTAGCTGACAGTCAAACCAAACAGCGTCTTACTGTGAGGCAACAACGCTACCGCAGCAGCCCCACCGCGGATTCTCTTACTGGTCTATATATATATTTGTGTATGTGTGTGTGTGTATATATTATATATACATAATATATATATATATATATATATATATATATATATATATATATATATATATATACATATCTGGGTCTACCTGAAAGCACCGACACACCAAAACACCGACAATGAGATAACCGACAGCACAAAACCGACAGTTCAAAAGCACAAAACTTCACATGCCCGACAAACCACAATCCCGACAATCAACAAAACAAAACAAATACCTTTTCCGAAAAGCACACACACAACACAAGCACACCAAAAAAACTTACAAACCTACACTAAACCTTACATACACAACTATATATGCACTAACCTTAACCCAAACCCTAACCCTAAGGTCCGTCACTGTCGCACACTCACCTAACCCGCCCCCTAACCCTATCTCACTTAACCCGCCCCTAACCCTAAAGTCTGTCACTATCGCACATTTACCTTACTCGCACCCTAACCCTAAGTCACTTAACCCGCCCCTAACCCTAAAGTCTGTTACTATCGCACACTTACCTTAACATGTCGGTGTTCTCAACGTTGGGCTTTTCAACTGTTAGTCATCTCCGTTGTCGATCTTCCGGTGTCGGTGTTCTCGTCATTGGCGTTTTCAGCTTTTGGGGTTATCAGGTAGACCTATACATATATATATATATATATATATATATATATATATATATATATATATATATATATATTTTTTTTTTTTTGTTAGTCCTTCTGTATACATGTTGTTTGGCAGATTTCTTATGTTTACTCATAAATGTAAACCTCTGTTACTTGTATACTATTCATTGTTTTGTTATATTATGATGTAACCTAGGCTGAGCCTGTAATTGGTCATTGTTTGATCAGTGTTTTACCCCAGTAAGCACATTTAAATAAATCAACTGATAAAGCTAATTCTGTTTTATCACACTATATAGTATTTGTTTTTGTACTTCATTAGTGACAGTAAACTCATTTGCAGAGTTAGTGCATGCAGTGCTAGACTGTACAGCTAATCTTATATTGCATGTATAATATCAGGTTCTGTTTTATCACACCGTGTGAATAATATTTGGTTCCCTTATCAGTAGCAGCCATATACAGACTCATTTGCAGCACAATTTAGTACACAATTCAACAACACAGATAAATTCAAATAGAGCAAGTGTTAACATCTTTAACACATAATTAAAATCTCAGAGAGGGGCCACTAATTTTCTTGGAGGGCTCTTATACAAAACCATATTCAAGAACATTTTGACATGAGACTGCATTGAAAGAGGATTGCTCATGGGAAGAATTGGTGAAATGGCCAATAAATGAACCCTGATAGAGGAATAAGAAAGGCCATAGGATAGTAACTCACAAAAATATTGTAAAACTAGAGAATAACTAGCCTTGAATGGGAACTGGTTATGTTGTTGGCATCAGCTAAAAAAACAATTTTCCATTTGCTAATATATGATTTTCTAGTAGCAAGATTTATTGCCTCTCTTAGTACCTGCTGCATGTTCTTAGTAAACAGATGCCTAAAAGGAATTAAGGCACTATCACCCAGGCAAACAACGGAAGGTGATTCATGTTGGGGTGAATCAAACATTCCTGCTCCATTGTGAGTAGATCCAGTCTGTGAGGAAGCCTGTGGGAGTTGCCCCTGGCCATTTCCAAAAGAAGCCAGAACCATGGCTACCTGGGCCAGAAGGCAGTCACCACAATAATCTTGGGGGATTCCTTCTGAATCTTTGGAAGTAACCTATATATTAGTGGAAGGGGTAGAAAAGTATACAGAAACATTCTTGTCCAAGGAAAAGAAAAGGCATCTTCTTCCAGACCTTCTGGCATGGAGTCCTGGAACACGATCTTTCCAGTTAATTGTTCAGAGAGGAGACAAAGAGGTCAACTTAAGGCTAATAGACCTTTCTAGCTCCTTAGGCCCTCATGGATAGAGAATGCAAGTAATAGGGATTGAAGTAGGCACCTAATTATCTACTCAACTGATAGCCTAGTGTACACCTATAAACCTGTGAACCTATGACCATTCTAAGAGCCCTTGTGGCCACAACTGGCTATGTCTCAGATGGTAGTCAGATGTTTACCTAAAATGGATTTTTATTAGTGACATTTCTTTGAATGAAACTGAGAAAAATGGCATTTGGCATAAGGGAACCTTAACTTTTCCCTGAACTATGGTGACCCTGAAATTGATTAATTATGGAGTACAAGAGAAGACTTTTACCTAGCTGTGGGAGACAACCTCTACATAAAGTAATTTGGTTTTATTTATTTTTCACCAAATATCATTCCACTCAGTTTCATTTGTGGAAGTGGCATTCAGTGAAATGCACATTCAGGAAATGTATCACGTGCATCTCAGACAATTATCCTAATACATTTTGTAATCATTCTCAGTCACTCAAGGTTGTCCGCATTTTAACATTGTAAGTAGCTGAGTCTGAGTTAGTAGTCCATGAAGAGGCATCTGTTACCATATGTGTAGACAACGAGTATCAGAGGACTATGCAATAAAATGATCAACTGTGTATAGTCTATGTATAGTGCGGTGGTGGCGGCAGTGTTGCTGCAGCCTACAGGATAAAGAGCCTGTATGAATATATTATTTTCCTAATCCATGTTCTTGTACCCAGATTGAGCCACTTTGGTGTTCCTCTCGGCTTACACAAAAGGACTGTATGCTACAAAAATATTTTCTGTCCACCTACATCACTGCTGACTTAAATTATTCTGTACCTTCCCTAGAATTCCATAAATCACGTGAGCTCTGTTGTGAGAAATGGAGCAACCATGAGCTCCACTGTTCCCTCTCGCCAAGCCATTGATGAACCAATATTATATGAATCCAATTTACAGGCATTATCAGTCAGATTTATGTCATATCGCTGATGGTTTGGCCTTTAAGGACCCTTGCACACCAAATAATGCAAATTACCAAAACAAGTTAAGTTAATGACCTGCGATGGTGGTGCTGCGGTAGCGTTGTCGCCTCACAGTAAGACACTGTCCGGTTCGATTCTCAGCTAGAGCGTCTTCTGCGTGGAGACATGCGTGAATGGGCGTACCTTCGTTGAAGGTTGTGCATCAGGCCTGGCAAGCCGGTACGTAAAAATCAACTGCCAATCATTAGCGGACCAGAGTTCCGCTGTGGCGACCCCTAACCGGGAAAAGCCGAAAGACACAAACAAACCAAAACAAGTTAATATGATTTGTAATAGGTTTGCATCACTTAACCAAGTATACAAAAGAATTTCTCTTGCCAGAAATCTGAATAAGCATTAACTTTCTTTACACTACAGCAAACTTAAAATTAAAGAGCTGTACAATATACCTACATAGAAACTTGGAATTAATAAACTAGTTCATAATAACCACACAAATGCATCCCATACACATATAAACAGTTCTTAAATAGTAAAGTTCTAGGCCAGTATATGTCATTTCTGACAGGAATTTACACAACCATGCACATTATGTTCATTATCCTGTTTTAAATAGTTCGGTCCAACAGGACTTACTGAATGTTTATATTTACAGGCATCTATATCACAAGATCGAATGCTAAAAATAGTGAACGCTCTTTTATCGAACTTAAAAATGCGAAAGAACAGATCAAAAACAATATACAGGCCCATCCCAAATTAAATATACCCACTCCAAGATCACACCACAGTAGAGAAAACAGCAACATCCGGAGAACAGATCAGCAATTTTTTTCCCTGGGAAGTTTTAAAGTTCGAAATAAGAGCATTCACTGTTCTGATAGGGGACCCTATTTACAGTTAGTACATTTCTTACATTTGTAGAAGCCTTTTTTAAATACCCTCTTTTCCTGTCATCATTGCTTTAGAATTCTCTCATCCTCTTAGAATTTGAGAATATATTTATAATTCTATCACACATTAAGTGCAAATAATAATATTCTGATTATGGAACCCTTTCTTTTATAATTATTGAAGCAGTTAGTCTATCTAAAATACAAACCAAGCATATCAATTAGTTTCAAAACTAGGAATACTTTCAGTGCCAGAATTCTAAGTGCAGATTTGATAGACTGGGCTGAATTGCAGACTCATTTCAAGTGCAAGCTATTTTTAAGGGTTGGGGAGACAATCCCCTAAGAACCAGAATAAGAGGTACCCAATAAGGCTATGAGTTATTCAGACATTAGGGGAAGCCATCCCTGGAATGTGTGCAAGTCAGTAAGAAATTTCAGTATTTAGGGCTTGCTACCAAATGGCCTTTTATGGAGCTTTTACATGGTCCAAGATAATACAGCCAAATAAATGGAAGTCAGACCATTATGCTCCCATATGACTATGATTGGATGTTTGAAAAAGGAGGGCTTGGAGTTATGGTGTTCGATCCAAAACAGATCAGGAGGGGAAAGGGCAATGGGTATGGCTTCATGCCCTGATGGGTTTAGGCTGGGATTTGGCAGAAGTGCTATGTAAATATCAGGGTCAGTGAAACCTGAGCAAGACAAATCACTTTTCATCAGTGCGGGGACCCTCTTATGTAGTATTAAGAAAGGTCCATAGTTCAGAAAGTAGTGAGGCTGAGTAGTTTAGATGAAGGCAGGTACTCACCTCATTCATTTAGGATAGGGGCAACTTCTTATACCCACAGGGTAAGGGTACCACCAGATAATATTAAGAAGCTGTGCAGGTGGAAGTCCAATGCATATAAAACTTATGTTAGGAGTGACTTGCTTTAACTTTTTTTTTGTACCAGCTTGGGTACTAGTGGAGCAGAGGCAAGTTTGGTTGGTGGGTCATTCATTCATCAAAGAGACTCCAGAGATGGCTGCAATGTAAGAAGGAAGCTACAGACTGAATTCAAAGGCATAATGCATGTAACAGTTTTTGTTTTGAGATGTCTGGCATGAAGTAGACTCAGCTTAGGCAGGTTTTCTGCAGGGAAACAAATCAGGCAAGAATGCTGTGGCTATTGTGTTGCATCAGGCAGGGGGATTCATGATATGTGCCAGATGCCAATTAGAAATTTGTTTAAATTAATTCTGCAAAACACAAATTTTGTGAAGGAATACTAGCTGCAGCCTATTATCTGATGGGCAGAAGTAGTACAGCTTATAAACTTGAAGGGAGCAAAGTGCATTACAGCACTAAAAAGAACGAGACATAGAGTTAATAACAGCATGGATTCACTTTTGGTAGGCACAGGGAGCATTTACATAGCTCACCCAAGTATTCAGGTCATGTGGCCAGGGAGGTTTGACAGGGATATAGTACACTTATCAGACTAAGGTATGCAGGTTTTTCATTCAGATTTATCAGATTTACAGGTGGGGCTTGCTAGGCTGGGTTTGGGCCTACTATATTAGGAGATGGGAAAAGCCGAAAGAAGAAGAAGATTGGCAGAAGGAAGGACATGGTGGTGAAAGGCAGGAAAGGTAAGGAAGGCCAAAGGTACATGGGAATGAGGTTACAGGACTTAATATCCGAGTCTTCCGCAGAGCAGGTGGCCCCAAAAGGGAGGTTGCCAAGGGAATGTTCAGCCTGGCACTTTTCAATGGCAGACTATAAGGCAGCTCAAATAAAACTGCTATCATTTGAAATGCAGTCTGTTAATAAGAACGTTGAAGGGATGGATATCAACAGTGCTGCCTACTCTGAAGTATGTAGGTGACATATGTATATACACATGAAATGGCTTCCTTGAAATTCCAGCCTTTCACACATTTCCAGAAATAACTGGATTCACACAGCTAGGGTAACTTGGTAATAAACACACGGCTATGGCCATTTAATCCATTCAGCATGTTTGTATCTTATTATTATTGCTTAGAATAGGCACAGTGAGGTATAACAACAAATGATGTTGATTTTGTTTCTGAACTTAAGCTGATATTGGTGAAGCTGCTCCGGACAGTCTGGTTAAGCTATAAGATGCTGCACCATAAGAGGTAACTATAATAGGGTAGAAAAGAAATGTATTTGTTTTTATTTATTGGTTCAGGTAAGTTGCAAAGAGATCTATACATGATCACAGACCAAAGGACTGCACATTACCAGAATATTTTCTGTACCTTCCCTGGAACTCCATAAACCACATGGCATTTCTTGTGAGAAATTAATCCAGGCTCCTCTGCTCTCTCTGTGACCAAGCCATTGAAGAACCAATATCATATGAACCCAAGTTACAGTCATTATTAGTGAGATTTCTGTCTTGTCACTGATGGGTTA